>NW_026737413.1:0-41582 GCF_949786415.1 Peromyscus eremicus | reverse complement strand
ATAGGGGTATGGAAAGTTACTAGGAGGAAGTTAGGGTAAGGTAGGGTTCAGGAAAAGGTCTCTTTGTTCCAGGGCCTGATCAACGGACCATACAGCAAACCATTATGTTTCAGGGAGTAGATCAAAAGGTACATACTGTGGTTTTGTTGAAAAATGGTTGCTATTGAAACTGTTAACGGAAGATTGGGTACACAGCTTTTTCCCATGAGAATCAGTTAGGCTACTTGGCTCCTGACACTCTTCTACTCTACTGTGTTTCCTATAGGGCCAGAACAGTGAGCTTGCTCAGAACAAAAGAACTGTGCTTCTGACACAC
Organism: Peromyscus eremicus; assembly: GCF_949786415.1. Taxonomy (NCBI): domain Eukaryota; kingdom Metazoa; phylum Chordata; class Mammalia; order Rodentia; family Cricetidae; genus Peromyscus; species Peromyscus eremicus. The sequence goes on along the minus strand of NW_026737413.1, from coordinate 41,266 downwards.
GGGCCATATCTAGTTCAACTCTGCTTAGGAAACTGCCAAGAACAGTAGCTTCTCTTCAGTCCAATACACTGTACTTGCTGGGAACAGACGCGAGTGCTATTTGCACTGTGTATGGCAATGGGAGAGCAATAGTGACTCTTCTTACCAGAAAACAACTCTGCTCGTAGGACCAGAAACTGCATGTGATTCAACTTCATTTCTGACTGGGAAACAAATACTAGCTCGGATTATAAGGAACATGCTCTGATTTTGAGAAAAGAGCACTCTTCTAATCTACTGTGTTTCCTATAGGGCCAGAACAGTGACTTGCTCAGAACAAAAGAACTGTGCTTCTGACACACGGGCCATATCTAGTTCAACTCTACTTAGGAAACTGACAAGAACAGTAGCTTTTCTTCAGTCCAATACACTGTACTTGCTGGGAACAGACGCTAGTGCTATTTGCACTGTGTATGGCAATGGGAGCGCAATTGTGACTGTTCTTAGCAGAAAACAACTCTTGCTAGTAAGACCAGAAACTGCATGTGATTCAACTCCATTTCTGACTGGGAAACAAATACTAGCTCGCCTTACAAGAAACACACTCTGCTTTTGAGAAAAGAGCACTCTTCTACTCTACAGTGTTTCCTATAGGGCCAGAAGAGTGAGCTTGCTCAGAACAAAAGAACTGTGCTTCCTACACACACAGGCCATATCTAGTTCAACTCTGCTAAGGAAAATGACAAGAACAGTAGCTTCTCTTCAGTCCAATACACTGTATTTGCTGGGAACAGACGGTATTGTTATTTGCACTGTGTATGGCAAATGGAGTGCAATACTGACTCTTGTTACCAGAAAACAACTCTTGCTTGTAGGAGCAGAAACTGCATGTGATTCAGCTCCATTTCTGACTGGGAAACAAATACCAGCTCGCCTTACAGGAAACACACTCTGCTTTTGAGAAAAGAGCACTCTTCTAATCTACCTTTTTTCCTATAGGGCCAGAAGAGTGAGCTTGCTCAGAACAAAGGAACTGTGCTTCCGACACACGGGCCATATCTAGTTCAACTCTGCTTAGGAAACTGACAAGAACAGTAGCTTCTCTTCAGTCCAATACACTGTACTTGCTGGGAACAGACGCTAGTGCTATTTGTACTGTGTATGGCAAATGGAGTGCAATAGTGAATCTTCTTACCAGAAAACAAATCTTGCTCTTAGGACCAGAAACTGCAGGTGATTCAACTCCATTTCTGACTGGGAAACAAATACTAGCTCGCCTTACAACAAACATACTCTGCTTTTGAGAAAAGAGCACTCTTCTAATCTACTGTGTTTCATATAAGGCCAGAAGAGAGAGCTTGCTCAGAACAAAAGAACTGTGCTTCCGACACACAGGCCATATCTAGCTCAACTCTGCTTAGGAAACTGACAAAAACAGTAGCTTCTCTTCAGTCCAATACACTGTACTTGCTGGGAACAGACGCTAGTGCTGTTTGCACTGTGTATGGCAAATGGAGTGCAATAGTGACTCTTCTTACCAGAAAACAACTCTTGCTCTTAGGACCAGAAACTGCATGTGATTCAACTCCATTGCTGACTGGAAAACAAACACTACCTCGCCTTACAAGAAACATACTCTGCTTTTAGAAAAGAGCACACTTCTAATCTACTGTGTTTCCTATAGGGCCAGAACAGTGAGCTTGCTCAGAACAAAGGAACTGTGCTTCCGACACACGGGCCATATCTAGTTCATCTCTGCTTAGGAAACTGACAAGAACAGTAGCTTCTCTTCAGTCCAATACACTTTACTGATGGGAGCAGACGCGAGTGCTCTTTGCACTGCTTATGGCTATTGGAGCGCAATCGTGACTGTTCTTAGCAGAAAACAACTCTTGCTAGTAGGACCAGAAACTGCATGTGATTCAACTCCGTTTACGACTGGGAAACAAACACTAGCTCGCCTTACAAGAAACACACTCTGCTTTTGAGAAAAGAGCACTCTTCTACTCTACTGTGATTCTTATAGGGCCAGAACAGTGAGCTTACTCAGAAAAAAGGAACTGTGCTTCCGACACACGGTTCATATCTAGTTCAACTCTCCTTAGGAAACTGACAAGAACAGTAGCTTCTCTTCAGTCCAATACACTGCACTTGCTGAGAACAGACGCTAGTGCTATTTGCACCTTGTATGGCAAATGGAGCGCAATTGTGACTCTTCTTACCAGAAAAAAACTCTTGCTTGTAGGAGCAGAAACTGCATGTGATTCATCTCCATTTCTGACTGGGAAACATATACTAGCTCGCCTTACAAGAAACATACTCTGCTTTTGAGAAAAGAGCACTCTTCTAATCTACTGTGTTTCCTATAGGGCCAGAACAGTGAGCTTACTCAGAACAAAGGAACTGTGCTTCCGACACACGGGCCATATCTAGTTCAACTCTGCTTAGGAAACTGACAACAACAGTAGCTTCTCTTCAGTCCAATACACTGTACTTGTTGGGAACAGACGCTAGTGCTATTTGCAGTGTGTATGGCAATGGAGCGCAATCGTGACTGTTCTTAGCAGAAAACAACTCTTGCTAGTAGGACCAGAAACTGCATGTGATTCAACTCCATTTCTGACTGGGAAACAAATACTAGCTCGCCTTACAAGAAACACACTCTGCTTTTGAGAAGAAAGCACTCTTCTAATCTACAGTGTTTCCTATAGGGCCAGAACAGTGAGCTTGCTCAGAACAAATGAACTGTGCTTCCGACACACGGGCCATATCTAGTTCAACTCTGCTTAGGAAACTGACAAGAACAGTAGCTTCTCTTCAGTCCAATACACTGTATTTGCTGGGAACAGACGTTAGTGCTATTTGCACTGTGTATGGCAAATAGAGTGCAATACTGGCTGTTCTTACCAGAAAACAACTCTTGCTCGTAGGAGCAGAAACTGCATGTGATTCAACTCCATTTCTGACTGGGAAACAAATACTAGCTCGCCTTACAAGAAACATACTCTGCTTTTGAGAAAAGAGCACTCATCTAATCTACTGTGTTTCCTATAGGGCCAGAACAGTGAGCTTGCTCAGAACAAAAGAACTGTGCTTCTGACACACGAGCCATTTCTAGTTCAACTCTGCTTAGGAATCTGACAAGAACAGTAGCATCTCTTCAGTCCAATACACTGTACTTGCTGGGAACAGATGCGAGTGCTATTGGCAATGTGTATGGCAATGGGAACGCAATTGTGACTGTTCTTAGCAGAAAACAACTCTTGCTAGTAGGACCAGAAACTGCATGTGATTCAACTCCATTTCTGACTGGGAAACAAATACTAGCTCGTCTTACAAGAAACATACTCTGCTTTAGAGAAAAGAACACTCTTCTAAACTACTGTGTTTCCTACAGGGCCAGACCAGTGAGCTTGCTCAGAACAAATGAAATGTGTTTCCGACACAAGGGCCATATCTAGTTCAACTCTGCTTAGGAACCTGACAAGAACAGTAGCTTCTCTTCAGTCCAATACACTGTACTTGCTGGGAACAGACACGAGTGCTATTTGCACTGTGTATGGCAATGGGAGCACAATCGTGATTATTCTTAGCAGAAAACAACTCTTGTTTGTAGGAGCAGAAACCGCATGTGATTCAACTCCATTTCTGACTGGGAAACAAATACTAGCTCCCCTTACAAGAAACATACTCTGCTTTTGAGAAAAGAGCACTCTTCTAATCTACTGTGTTTCCTACAGGGCCAGAACAGTGAGCTTGCTCAGAACAAAGGAACTGTGCTTCCGACACACGAGCCATATCTAGTTCAACTATGCTTAGGAAACTGACAAGAACAGTAGCTTCTCTTCAGTCCAATACACTGTACTTGCTGGGAACAGACGCTAGTGCAATTTGCACTGTGTATGGCAAAAGGAGCGCAATATTGACTCTTCTTACCAGAAAGCAACTCTTGCTCGTAGGACCAGAAACTGCATGTGATTCAACTCCATTTCTGACTGGGAAACAAATACTAGCTCGCCTTACAAGAAACATACTCTGCTTTTGAGAAAAGAGCACTCTTCTAATCTACTGTGTTTCCTATAGGGCCAGAACAGTGAGCTTACTCAGAACAAAGGAACTGTGCTTCCGACACACGGGCCATATCTAGTTCAACTCTGCTTAGGAAACTGACAACAACAGTAGCTTCTCTTCAGTCCAATACACTGTACTTGCTGGGAACAGACGCTAGTGCTATTTGCAGTGTGTATGGCAATGGAGCGCAATCGTGACTGTTCTTAGCAGAAAACAACTCTTGCTAGTAGGACCAGAAACTGCATGTGATTCAACTCCATTTCTGACTGGGAAACAAATACTAGCTCGCCTTACAAGAAACACACTCTGCTTTTGAGAAGAAAGCACTCTTCTAATCTACAGTGTTTCCTATAGGGCCAGAACAGTGAGCTTGCTCAGAACAAATGAACTGTGCTTCCGACACACGGGCCATATCTAGTTCAACTCTGCTTAGGAAACTGACAAGAACAGTAGCTTCTCTTCAGTCCAATACACTGTATTTGCTGGGAACAGACGTTAGTGCTATTTGCACTGTGTATGGCAAATAGAGTGCAATACTGGCTGTTCTTACCAGAAAACAACTCTTGCTCGTAGGAGCAGAAACTGCATGTGATTCAACTCCATTTCTGACTGGGAAACAAATACTAGCTCGCCTTACAAGAAACATACTCTGCTTTTGAGAAAAGAGCACTCTTCTAATCTACTGTGTTTCCTATAGGGCCAGAACAGTGAGCTTGCTCAGAACAAAAGAACTGTGCTTCTGACACACGAGCCATTTCTAGTTCAACTCTGCTTAGGAATCTGACAAGAACAGTAGCATCTCTTCAGTCCAATACACTGTACTTGCTGGGAACAGATGCGAGTTCTATTGGCAATGTGTATGGCAATGGGAACGCAATTGTGACTGTTCTTAGCAGAAAACAACTCTTGCTAGTAGGACCAGAAACTGCATGTTATTCAACTCCATTTCTGACTGGGAAACAAATACTAGCTCGTCTTACAAGAAACATACTCTGCTTTAGAGAAAAGAACACTCTTCTAAACTACTGTGTTTCCTACAGGGCCAGACCAGTGAGCTTGCTCAGAACAAAAGAAATGTGTTTCCGACACAAGGGCCATATCTAGTTCAACTCTGCTTAGGAAACTGACAAGAACAGTAGCTTCTCTTCAGTCCAATACACTGTACTTGCTGGGAACAGACACGAGTGCTATTTGCACTGTGTATGGCTATGGGAGCACAATCGTGATTATTCTTAGCAGAAAACAACTCTTGTTTGTAGGAGCAGAAACCACATGTGATTCAACTCCATTTCTGACTGGGAAACAAATACTAGCTCCCCTTACAAGAAACATACTCTGCTTTTGAGAAAAGAGCACTCTTCTAATCTACTGTGTTTCCTACAGGGCCAGAACAGTGAGCTTGCAAAAAACAAAGGAACTGTGCTTCCGACACACGGGCCATATCTAGTTCAACTCTGCTTAGGAAACTGACAAGAACAGTAGCTTCTCTTCAGTCCAATACACTGTACTTGCTGGGAACAGACGCTAGTGCTATTTGCACTGTGTATGGCAAAAGGAGCTCAATAGTGACTCTTCTTACCAGAAAGCCACTGTTGCTCGTAGGACCAGAAACTGCATGTGATTCAACTCCATTTCTGACTGGGAAAAAAATACTAGCTCCCCGTACAAGAAACATACTCTGCTTTTGAGAAAAGAGCACTCTTCTAATCTACTGTGTTTCCTATAGGGCCAGAACAGTGAGCTTGCTCAGAACAAAAGAACTGTGCTTCCGACACACGGGCCATATCTAGTTCAACTCTGCTTAGGAAACTGACAAGAACAGTAGCTTCTCTTCAGTCCAATACACTGTACTTGCTGGGAACAGATGCTAGTGCTATTTGCACTGTGTATGGCAATGGAGCGCAATCGTGACTGTTCTTAGCAGAAAACAACTCTTGCTCGTAGGACCAGAAAGTGCATGTGATTCAACTCCATTTCTGACTGGGAAACAAATACTAGCTCGCCTTACAAGAAACACACTCTGCTTTTGAGAAAAGAGCACTCTTCTAATCTACCTTGTTTCCTATAGGGCCAGAACAGTGAGCTTGCTCAGAACAAAGGAACTGTGCTTCCGACACACGGGCCATATCTAGTTCAACTCTGCTTAGGAAACTGACAAGAACAGTAGCTTCTCTTCAGTCCAATACACTGTACTTGCTGGGAACAGACGCTAGTGCTATTTGTACTGTGTATGGCAAATGGAGTGCAATAGTGAATCTTCTTACCAGAAAACAAATCTTGCTCTTAGGACCAGAAACTGCATGTGATTCAACTCCATTTCTGACTGGGAAGCAAATACTAGCTCGCCTTACAAGAAACACACTATGCTTTTGAGAAAAGACACTCTTCTACTCTACTGTGTTTCCTATAGGGCCAGAAGAGTGAGCTTGCTCAAAACAAAAGAACTGTGCTTCCTACACACAGGGTTCATATCTAGTTCAACTCTGCTTAGGAAACTGACAAGAACTGTAGCTTCTCTTCAGTCCAATACACTGTACTTGCTGGGAACAGACGCTAGTGCTATTTGTACTGTGTATGGCAAATGGAGCGCAATAGTGACTCTTCTTACCAGAAAACAACTCTTGCTTGTAGGAGCAGAAACTGCATGTGATTCAACTCCATTTCTGACTGGGAAACAAATACTAGCTCGTCTTACAAGAAACATACTCTGCTTTAGAGAAAAGAACACTCTTCTAAACTACTGTGTTTCCTACAGGGCCAGACCAGTGAGCTTGCTCAGAACAAAGGAACTGTGCTTCCGACACAACGCCATATCAGTTCAACTCTGCTTAGGAAACTGACAAGAACAGTAGCTTCTCTTCAGTCCAATACACTGTACTTGCTGGGAACAGACGCTAGTGCTATTAGCACTGTGTACGGCAAATGGAGTGCAATACTGGCTGTTCTTACCAGAAAACAACTCTTGCTCGTAGGACCAGAAACTGCATGTGATTCAACTCCATTTCTGACTGAGAAACAAATAATCGCTCGCCTTACAAGAAACATGCTCTGCTTTTGAGAAAAGAGCACTCTTCTGACCTGTCCCGCGGGCCACGTTATTTGATGAGACCCGAGGAGGCACCTCCTGAAAGATCAATGGGGGTGAGAGAGAAAGGAGACCAGGCGCGTAAAGGAAGACAAAGTCAGTCTGAGTTGCGTCAAGGTCTTGTTTATTGCAAGGGGAATCGGGTTTATATATGCTAGGAGCTAGGAGAAGTAGATAGGGGTATGGAAAGTTACTAGGAGGAAGTTAGGGTAAGGTAGGGTTCAGGAAAAGGTCTCTTTGTTCCAGGGCCTGATCAACGGACCATACAGCAAACCATTATGTTTCAGGGAGTAGATCAAAAGGTACATACTGTGGTTTTGTTGAAAAATGGTTGCTATTGAAACTGTTAACGGAAGATTGGGTACACAGCTTTTTCCCATGAGAATCAGTTAGGCTACTTGGCTCCTGACACTCTTCTACTCTACTGTGTTTCCTATAGGGCCAGAACAGTGAGCTTGCTCAGAACAAAAGAACTGTGCTTCTGACACACGGGCCATATCTAGTTCAACTCTGCTTAGGAAACTGCCAAGAACAGTAGCTTCTCTTCAGTCCAATACACTGTACTTGCTGGGAACAGACGCGAGTGCTATTTGCACTGTGTATGGCAATGGGAGAGCAATAGTGACTCTTCTTACCAGAAAACAACTCTGCTCGTAGGACCAGAAACTGCATGTGATTCAACTTCATTTCTGACTGGGAAACAAATACTAGCTCGGATTATAAGGAACATGCTCTGATTTTGAGAAAAGAGCACTCTTCTAATCTACTGTGTTTCCTATAGGGCCAGAACAGTGACTTGCTCAGAACAAAAGAACTGTGCTTCTGACACACGGGCCATATCTAGTTCAACTCTACTTAGGAAACTGACAAGAACAGTAGCTTTTCTTCAGTCCAATACACTGTACTTGCTGGGAACAGACGCTAGTGCTATTTGCACTGTGTATGGCAATGGGAGCGCAATTGTGACTGTTCTTAGCAGAAAACAACTCTTGCTAGTAAGACCAGAAACTGCATGTGATTCAACTCCATTTCTGACTGGGAAACAAATACTAGCTCGCCTTACAAGAAACACACTCTGCTTTTGAGAAAAGAGCACTCTTCTACTCTACAGTGTTTCCTATAGGGCCAGAAGAGTGAGCTTGCTCAGAACAAAAGAACTGTGCTTCCTACACACACAGGCCATATCTAGTTCAACTCTGCTAAGGAAAATGACAAGAACAGTAGCTTCTCTTCAGTCCAATACACTGTATTTGCTGGGAACAGACGGTATTGTTATTTGCACTGTGTATGGCAAATGGAGTGCAATACTGACTCTTGTTACCAGAAAACAACTCTTGCTTGTAGGAGCAGAAACTGCATGTGATTCAGCTCCATTTCTGACTGGGAAACAAATACCAGCTCGCCTTACAGGAAACACACTCTGCTTTTGAGAAAAGAGCACTCTTCTAATCTACCTTTTTTCCTATAGGGCCAGAAGAGTGAGCTTGCTCAGAACAAAGGAACTGTGCTTCCGACACACGGGCCATATCTAGTTCAACTCTGCTTAGGAAACTGACAAGAACAGTAGCTTCTCTTCAGTCCAATACACTGTACTTGCTGGGAACAGACGCTAGTGCTATTTGTACTGTGTATGGCAAATGGAGTGCAATAGTGAATCTTCTTACCAGAAAACAAATCTTGCTCTTAGGACCAGAAACTGCAGGTGATTCAACTCCATTTCTGACTGGGAAACAAATACTAGCTCGCCTTACAACAAACATACTCTGCTTTTGAGAAAAGAGCACTCTTCTAATCTACTGTGTTTCATATAAGGCCAGAAGAGAGAGCTTGCTCAGAACAAAAGAACTGTGCTTCCGACACACAGGCCATATCTAGCTCAACTCTGCTTAGGAAACTGACAAAAACAGTAGCTTCTCTTCAGTCCAATACACTGTACTTGCTGGGAACAGACGCTAGTGCTGTTTGCACTGTGTATGGCAAATGGAGTGCAATAGTGACTCTTCTTACCAGAAAACAACTCTTGCTCTTAGGACCAGAAACTGCATGTGATTCAACTCCATTGCTGACTGGAAAACAAACACTACCTCGCCTTACAAGAAACATACTCTGCTTTTAGAAAAGAGCACACTTCTAATCTACTGTGTTTCCTATAGGGCCAGAACAGTGAGCTTGCTCAGAACAAAGGAACTGTGCTTCCGACACACGGGCCATATCTAGTTCATCTCTGCTTAGGAAACTGACAAGAACAGTAGCTTCTCTTCAGTCCAATACACTTTACTGATGGGAGCAGACGCGAGTGCTCTTTGCACTGCTTATGGCTATTGGAGCGCAATCGTGACTGTTCTTAGCAGAAAACAACTCTTGCTAGTAGGACCAGAAACTGCATGTGATTCAACTCCGTTTACGACTGGGAAACAAACACTAGCTCGCCTTACAAGAAACACACTCTGCTTTTGAGAAAAGAGCACTCTTCTACTCTACTGTGATTCTTATAGGGCCAGAACAGTGAGCTTACTCAGAAAAAAGGAACTGTGCTTCCGACACACGGTTCATATCTAGTTCAACTCTCCTTAGGAAACTGACAAGAACAGTAGCTTCTCTTCAGTCCAATACACTGCACTTGCTGAGAACAGACGCTAGTGCTATTTGCACCTTGTATGGCAAATGGAGCGCAATTGTGACTCTTCTTACCAGAAAAAAACTCTTGCTTGTAGGAGCAGAAACTGCATGTGATTCATCTCCATTTCTGACTGGGAAACATATACTAGCTCGCCTTACAAGAAACATACTCTGCTTTTGAGAAAAGAGCACTCTTCTAATCTACTGTGTTTCCTATAGGGCCAGAACAGTGAGCTTACTCAGAACAAAGGAACTGTGCTTCCGACACACGGGCCATATCTAGTTCAACTCTGCTTAGGAAACTGACAACAACAGTAGCTTCTCTTCAGTCCAATACACTGTACTTGTTGGGAACAGACGCTAGTGCTATTTGCAGTGTGTATGGCAATGGAGCGCAATCGTGACTGTTCTTAGCAGAAAACAACTCTTGCTAGTAGGACCAGAAACTGCATGTGATTCAACTCCATTTCTGACTGGGAAACAAATACTAGCTCGCCTTACAAGAAACACACTCTGCTTTTGAGAAGAAAGCACTCTTCTAATCTACAGTGTTTCCTATAGGGCCAGAACAGTGAGCTTGCTCAGAACAAATGAACTGTGCTTCCGACACACGGGCCATATCTAGTTCAACTCTGCTTAGGAAACTGACAAGAACAGTAGCTTCTCTTCAGTCCAATACACTGTATTTGCTGGGAACAGACGTTAGTGCTATTTGCACTGTGTATGGCAAATAGAGTGCAATACTGGCTGTTCTTACCAGAAAACAACTCTTGCTCGTAGGAGCAGAAACTGCATGTGATTCAACTCCATTTCTGACTGGGAAACAAATACTAGCTCGCCTTACAAGAAACATACTCTGCTTTTGAGAAAAGAGCACTCATCTAATCTACTGTGTTTCCTATAGGGCCAGAACAGTGAGCTTGCTCAGAACAAAAGAACTGTGCTTCTGACACACGAGCCATTTCTAGTTCAACTCTGCTTAGGAATCTGACAAGAACAGTAGCATCTCTTCAGTCCAATACACTGTACTTGCTGGGAACAGATGCGAGTGCTATTGGCAATGTGTATGGCAATGGGAACGCAATTGTGACTGTTCTTAGCAGAAAACAACTCTTGCTAGTAGGACCAGAAACTGCATGTGATTCAACTCCATTTCTGACTGGGAAACAAATACTAGCTCGTCTTACAAGAAACATACTCTGCTTTAGAGAAAAGAACACTCTTCTAAACTACTGTGTTTCCTACAGGGCCAGACCAGTGAGCTTGCTCAGAACAAATGAAATGTGTTTCCGACACAAGGGCCATATCTAGTTCAACTCTGCTTAGGAACCTGACAAGAACAGTAGCTTCTCTTCAGTCCAATACACTGTACTTGCTGGGAACAGACACGAGTGCTATTTGCACTGTGTATGGCAATGGGAGCACAATCGTGATTATTCTTAGCAGAAAACAACTCTTGTTTGTAGGAGCAGAAACCGCATGTGATTCAACTCCATTTCTGACTGGGAAACAAATACTAGCTCCCCTTACAAGAAACATACTCTGCTTTTGAGAAAAGAGCACTCTTCTAATCTACTGTGTTTCCTACAGGGCCAGAACAGTGAGCTTGCTCAGAACAAAGGAACTGTGCTTCCGACACACGAGCCATATCTAGTTCAACTATGCTTAGGAAACTGACAAGAACAGTAGCTTCTCTTCAGTCCAATACACTGTACTTGCTGGGAACAGACGCTAGTGCAATTTGCACTGTGTATGGCAAAAGGAGCGCAATATTGACTCTTCTTACCAGAAAGCAACTCTTGCTCGTAGGACCAGAAACTGCATGTGATTCAACTCCATTTCTGACTGGGAAACAAATACTAGCTCGCCTTACAAGAAACATACTCTGCTTTTGAGAAAAGAGCACTCTTCTAATCTACTGTGTTTCCTATAGGGCCAGAACAGTGAGCTTACTCAGAACAAAGGAACTGTGCTTCCGACACACGGGCCATATCTAGTTCAACTCTGCTTAGGAAACTGACAACAACAGTAGCTTCTCTTCAGTCCAATACACTGTACTTGCTGGGAACAGACGCTAGTGCTATTTGCAGTGTGTATGGCAATGGAGCGCAATCGTGACTGTTCTTAGCAGAAAACAACTCTTGCTAGTAGGACCAGAAACTGCATGTGATTCAACTCCATTTCTGACTGGGAAACAAATACTAGCTCGCCTTACAAGAAACACACTCTGCTTTTGAGAAGAAAGCACTCTTCTAATCTACAGTGTTTCCTATAGGGCCAGAACAGTGAGCTTGCTCAGAACAAATGAACTGTGCTTCCGACACACGGGCCATATCTAGTTCAACTCTGCTTAGGAAACTGACAAGAACAGTAGCTTCTCTTCAGTCCAATACACTGTATTTGCTGGGAACAGACGTTAGTGCTATTTGCACTGTGTATGGCAAATAGAGTGCAATACTGGCTGTTCTTACCAGAAAACAACTCTTGCTCGTAGGAGCAGAAACTGCATGTGATTCAACTCCATTTCTGACTGGGAAACAAATACTAGCTCGCCTTACAAGAAACATACTCTGCTTTTGAGAAAAGAGCACTCTTCTAATCTACTGTGTTTCCTATAGGGCCAGAACAGTGAGCTTGCTCAGAACAAAAGAACTGTGCTTCTGACACACGAGCCATTTCTAGTTCAACTCTGCTTAGGAATCTGACAAGAACAGTAGCATCTCTTCAGTCCAATACACTGTACTTGCTGGGAACAGATGCGAGTGCTATTGGCAATGTGTATGGCAATGGGAACGCAATTGTGACTGTTCTTAGCAGAAAACAACTCTTGCTAGTAGGACCAGAAACTGCATGTGATTCAACTCCATTTCTGACTGGGAAACAAATACTAGCTCGTCTTACAAGAAACATACTCTGCTTTAGAGAAAAGAACACTCTTCTAAACTACTGTGTTTCCTACAGGGCCAGACCAGTGAGCTTGCTCAGAACAAAGGAACTGTGCTTCCGACACAACGCCATATCAGTTCAACTCTGCTTAGGAAACTGACAAGAACAGTAGCTTCTCTTCAGTCCAATACACTGTACTTGCTGGGAACAGACGCTAGTGCTATTAGCACTGTGTATGGCAAATGGAGTGCAATACTGGCTGTTCTTACCAGAAAACAACTCTTGCTCGTAGGACCAGAAACTGCATGTGATTCAACTCCATTTCTGACTGAGAAACAAATAATCGCTCGCCTTACAAGAAACATGCTCTGCTTTTGAGAAAAGAGCACTCTTCTGACCTGTCCCGCGGGCCACGTTATTTGATGAGACCCGAGGAGGCACCTCCTGAAAGATCAATGGGGGTGAGAGAGAAAGGAGACCAGGCGCGTAAAGGAAGACAAAGTCAGTCTGAGTTGCGTCAAGGTCTTGTTTATTGCAAGGGGAATCGGGTTTATATATGCTAGGAGCTAGGAGAAGTAGATAGGGGTATGGAAAGTTACTAGGAGGAAGTTAGGGTAAGGTAGGGTTCAGGAAAAGGTCTCTTTGTTCCAGGGCCTGATCAACGGACCATACAGCAAACCATTATGTTTCAGGGAGTAGATCAAAAGGTACATACTGTGGTTTTGTTGAAAAATGGTTGCTATTGAAACTGTTAACGGAAGATTGGGTACACAGCTTTTTCCCATGAGAATCAGTTAGGCTACTTGGCTCCTGACACTCTTCTACTCTACTGTGTTTCCTATAGGGCCAGAACAGTGAGCTTGCTCAGAACAAAAGAACTGTGCTTCTGACACACGGGCCATATCTAGTTCAACTCTGCTTAGGAAACTGCCAAGAACAGTAGCTTCTCTTCAGTCCAATACACTGTACTTGCTGGGAACAGACGCGAGTGCTATTTGCACTGTGTATGGCAATGGGAGAGCAATAGTGACTCTTCTTACCAGAAAACAACTCTGCTCGTAGGACCAGAAACTGCATGTGATTCAACTTCATTTCTGACTGGGAAACAAATACTAGCTCGGATTATAAGGAACATGCTCTGATTTTGAGAAAAGAGCACTCTTCTAATCTACTGTGTTTCCTATAGGGCCAGAACAGTGACTTGCTCAGAACAAAAGAACTGTGCTTCTGACACACGGGCCATATCTAGTTCAACTCTACTTAGGAAACTGACAAGAACAGTAGCTTTTCTTCAGTCCAATACACTGTACTTGCTGGGAACAGACGCTAGTGCTATTTGCACTGTGTATGGCAATGGGAGCGCAATTGTGACTGTTCTTAGCAGAAAACAACTCTTGCTAGTAAGACCAGAAACTGCATGTGATTCAACTCCATTTCTGACTGGGAAACAAATACTAGCTCGCCTTACAAGAAACACACTCTGCTTTTGAGAAAAGAGCACTCTTCTACTCTACAGTGTTTCCTATAGGGCCAGAAGAGTGAGCTTGCTCAGAACAAAAGAACTGTGCTTCCTACACACACAGGCCATATCTAGTTCAACTCTGCTAAGGAAAATGACAAGAACAGTAGCTTCTCTTCAGTCCAATACACTGTATTTGCTGGGAACAGACGGTATTGTTATTTGCACTGTGTATGGCAAATGGAGTGCAATACTGACTCTTGTTACCAGAAAACAACTCTTGCTTGTAGGAGCAGAAACTGCATGTGATTCAGCTCCATTTCTGACTGGGAAACAAATACCAGCTCGCCTTACAGGAAACACACTCTGCTTTTGAGAAAAGAGCACTCTTCTAATCTACCTTTTTTCCTATAGGGCCAGAAGAGTGAGCTTGCTCAGAACAAAGGAACTGTGCTTCCGACACACGGGCCATATCTAGTTCAACTCTGCTTAGGAAACTGACAAGAACAGTAGCTTCTCTTCAGTCCAATACACTGTACTTGCTGGGAACAGACGCTAGTGCTATTTGTACTGTGTATGGCAAATGGAGTGCAATAGTGAATCTTCTTACCAGAAAACAAATCTTGCTCTTAGGACCAGAAACTGCAGGTGATTCAACTCCATTTCTGACTGGGAAACAAATACTAGCTCGCCTTACAACAAACATACTCTGCTTTTGAGAAAAGAGCACTCTTCTAATCTACTGTGTTTCATATAAGGCCAGAAGAGAGAGCTTGCTCAGAACAAAAGAACTGTGCTTCCGACACACAGGCCATATCTAGCTCAACTCTGCTTAGGAAACTGACAAAAACAGTAGCTTCTCTTCAGTCCAATACACTGTACTTGCTGGGAACAGACGCTAGTGCTGTTTGCACTGTGTATGGCAAATGGAGTGCAATAGTGACTCTTCTTACCAGAAAACAACTCTTGCTCTTAGGACCAGAAACTGCATGTGATTCAACTCCATTGCTGACTGGAAAACAAACACTAGCTCGCCTTACAAGAAACATACTCTGCTTTTAGAAAAGAGCACACTTCTAATCTACTGTGTTTCCTATAGGGCCAGAACAGTGAGCTTGCTCAGAACAAAGGAACTGTGCTTCCGACACACGGGCCATATCTAGTTCATCTCTGCTTAGGAAACTGACAAGAACAGTAGCTTCTCTTCAGTCCAATACACTTTACTGATGGGAGCAGACGCGAGTGCTCTTTGCACTGCTTATGGCTATTGGAGCACAATCGTGACTGTTCTTAGCAGAAAACAACTCTTGCTAGTAGGACCAGAAACTGCATGTGATTCAACTCCGTTTACGACTGGGAAACAAACACTAGCTCGCCTTACAAGAAACACACTCTGCTTTTGAGAAAAGAGCACTCTTCTACTCTACTGTGATTCTTATAGGGCCAGAACAGTGAGCTTACTCAGAAAAAAGGAACTGTGCTTCCGACACACGGTTCATATCTAGTTCAACTCTCCTTAGGAAACTGACAAGAACAGTAGCTTCTCTTCAGTCCAATACACTGCACTTGCTGAGAACAGACGCTAGTGCTATTTGCACCTTGTATGGCAAATGGAGCGCAATTGTGACTCTTCTTACCAGAAAAAAACTCTTGCTTGTAGGAGCAGAAACTGCATGTGATTCATCTCCATTTCTGACTGGGAAACATATACTAGCTCGCCTTACAAGAAACATAATCTGCTTTTGAGAAAAGAGCACTCTTCTAATCTACTGTGTTTCCTATAGGGCCAGAACAGTGAGCTTACTCAGAACAAAGGAACTGTGCTTCCGACACACGGGCCATATCTAGTTCAACTCTGCTTAGGAAACTGACAACAACAGTAGCTTCTCTTCAGTCCAATACACTGTACTTGTTGGGAACAGACGCTAGTGCTATTTGCAGTGTGTATGGCAATGGAGCGCAATCGTGACTGTTCTTAGCAGAAAACAACTCTTGCTAGTAGGACCAGAAACTGCATGTGATTCAACTCCATTTCTGACTGGGAAACAAATACTAGCTCGCCTTACAAGAAACACACTCTGCTTTTGAGAAGAAAGCACTCTTCTAATCTACAGTGTTTCCTATAGGGCCAGAACAGTGAGCTTGCTCAGAACAAATGAACTGTGCTTCCGACACACGGGCCATATCTAGTTCAACTCTGCTTAGGAAACTGACAAGAACAGTAGCTTCTCTTCAGTCCAATACACTGTATTTGCTGGGAACAGACGTTAGTGCTATTTGCACTGTGTATGGCAAATAGAGTGCAATACTGGCTGTTCTTACCAGAAAACAACTCTTGCTCGTAGGAGCAGAAACTGCATGTGATTCAACTCCATTTCTGACTGGGAAACAAATACTAGCTCGCCTTACAAGAAACATACTCTGCTTTTGAGAAAAGAGCACTCATCTAATCTACTGTGTTTCCTATAGGGCCAGAACAGTGAGCTTGCTAAGAACAAAAGAACTGTGCTTCTGACACACGAGCCATTTCTAGTTCAACTCTGCTTAGGAATCTGACAAGAACAGTAGCATCTCTTCAGTCCAATACACTGTACTTGCTGGGAACAGATGCGAGTGCTATTGGCAATGTGTATGGCAATGGGAACGCAATTGTGACTGTTCTTAGCAGAAAACAACTCTTGCTAGTAGGACCAGAAACTGCATGTGATTCAACTCCATTTCTGACTGGGAAACAAATACTAGCTCGTCTTACAAGAAACATACTCTGCTTTAGAGAAAAGAACACTCTTCTAAACTACTGTGTTTCCTACAGGGCCAGACCAGTGAGCTTGCTCAGAACAAATGAAATGTGTTTCCGACACAAGGGCCATATCTAGTTCAACTCTGCTTAGGAACCTGACAAGAACAGTAGCTTCTCTTCAGTCCAATACACTGTACTTGCTGGGAACAGACACGAGTGCTATTTGCACTGTGTATGGCAATGGGAGCACAATCGTGATTATTCTTAGCAGAAAACAACTCTTGTTTGTAGGAGCAGAAACCGCATGTGATTCAACTCCATTTCTGACTGGGAAACAAATACTAGCTCCCCTTACAAGAAACATACTCTGCTTTTGAGAAAAGAGCACTCTTCTAATCTACTGTGTTTCCTACAGGGCCAGAACAGTGAGCTTGCTCAGAACAAAGGAACTGTGCTTCCGACACACGAGCCATATCTAGTTCAACTATGCTTAGGAAACTGACAAGAACAGTAGCTTCTCTTCAGTCCAATACACTGTACTTGCTGGGAACAGACGCTAGTGCAATTTGCACTGTGTATGGCAAAAGGAGCGCAATATTGACTCTTCTTACCAGAAAGCAACTCTTGCTCGTAGGACCAGAAACTGCATGTGATTCAACTCCATTTCTGACTGGGAAACAAATACTAGCTCGCCTTACAAGAAACATACTCTGCTTTTGAGAAAAGAGCACTCTTCTAATCTACTGTGTTTCCTATAGGGCCAGAACAGTGAGCTTACTCAGAACAAAGGAACTGTGCTTCCGACACACGGGCCATATCTAGTTCAACTCTGCTTAGGAAACTGACAACAACAGTAGCTTCTCTTCAGTCCAATACACTGTACTTGCTGGGAACAGACGCTAGTGCTATTTGCAGTGTGTATGGCAATGGAGCGCAATCGTGACTGTTCTTAGCAGAAAACAACTCTTGCTAGTAGGACCAGAAACTGCATGTGATTCAACTCCATTTCTGACTGGGAAACAAATACTAGCTCGCCTTACAAGAAACACACTCTGCTTTTGAGAAGAAAGCACTCTTCTAATCTACAGTGTTTCCTATAGGGCCAGAACAGTGAGCTTGCTCAGAACAAATGAACTGTGCTTCCGACACACGGGCCATATCTAGTTCAACTCTGCTTAGGAAACTGACAAGAACAGTAGCTTCTCTTCAGTCCAATACACTGTATTTGCTGGGAACAGACGTTAGTGCTATTTGCACTGTGTATGGCAAATAGAGTGCAATACTGGCTGTTCTTACCAGAAAACAACTCTTGCTCGTAGGAGCAGAAACTGCATGTGATTCAACTCCATTTCTGACTGGGAAACAAATACTAGCTCGCCTTACAAGAAACATACTCTGCTTTTGAGAAAAGAGCACTCTTCTAATCTACTGTGTTTCCTATAGGACCAGAACAGTGAGCTTGCTCAGAACAAAAGAACTGTGCTTCTGACACACGAGCCATTTCTAGTTCAACTCTGCTTAGGAATCTGACAAGAACAGTAGCATCTCTTCAGTCCAATACACTGTACTTGCTGGGAACAGATGCGAGTGCTATTGGCAATGTGTATGGCAATGGGAACGCAATTGTGACTGTTCTTAGCAGAAAACAACTCTTGCTAGTAGGACCAGAAACTGCATGTGATTCAACTCCATTTCTGACTGGGAAACAAATACTAGCTCGTCTTACAAGAAACATACTCTGCTTTAGAGAAAAGAACACTCTTCTAAACTACTGTGTTTCCTACAGGGCCAGACCAGTGAGCTTGCTCAGAACAAAAGAAATGTGTTTCCGACACAAGGGCCATATCTAGTTCAACTCTGCTTAGGAAACTGACAAGAACAGTAGCTTCTCTTCAGTCCAATACACTGTACTTGCTGGGAACAGACACGAGTGCTATTTGCACTGTGTATGGCTATGGGAGCACAATCGTGATTATTCTTAGCAGAAAACAACTCTTGTTTGTAGGAGCAGAAACCACATGTGATTCAACTCCATTTCTGACTGGGAAACAAATACTAGCTCCCCTTACAAGAAACATACTCTGCTTTTGAGAAAAGAGCACTCTTCTAATCTACTGTGTTTCCTACAGGGCCAGAACAGTGAGCTTGCTCAGAACAAAGGAACTGTGCTTCCGACACACGAGCCATATCTAGTTCAACTATGCTTAGGAAACTGACAAGAACAGTAGCTTCTCTTCAGTCCAATACACTGTACTTGCTGGGAACAGACGCTAGTGCAATTTGCACTGTGTATGGCAAAAGGAGCGCAATATTGACTCTTCTTACCAGAAAGCAACTCTTGCTCGTAGGACCAGAAACTGCATGTGATTCAACTCCATTTCTGACTGGGAAACAAATACTAGCTCGCCTTACAAGAAACATACTCTGCTTTTGAGAAAAGAGCACTCTTCTAATCTACTGTGTTTCCTATAGGGCCAGAACAGTGAGCTTACTCAGAACAAAGGAACTGTGCTTCCGACACACGGGCCATATCTAGTTCAACTCTGCTTAGGAAACTGACAACAACAGTAGCTTCTCTTCAGTCCAATACACTGTACTTGCTGGGAACAGACGCTAGTGCTATTTGCAGTGTGTATGGCAATGGAGCGCAATCGTGAATGTTCTTAGCAGAAAACAACTCTTGCTAGTAGGACCAGAAACTGCATGTGATTCAACTCCGTTTACAACTGGGCAACAAACACTAGCTCGCCTTTCAAGAAACACACTCTGCTTTTGAGAAAACAGCACTCATCTAATCTACTGTGATTCCTATAGGGCCAGAACAGTGAGCTTGCTCAGAACAAAGGAACTGTGCTTCCGACACACGGGCCGTATCTAGTTCAACTCTGCTTAGGAAACTGACAAGAACAGTAGCTTCTCTTCAGTCCAATACACTGTACTTGCTGGGAACAGACTCTAGTGCTATTTGCACTGTGTATGGCAAATGGAGCGCAATAGTGACTCTTCTTACCAGAAAACAACTCTTGCTTGTAGGACCAGAAACTGCATGTGATTCAACTCCATTTCTGACTGGGAAACAAATACTAGCTCGCCTTACAAGAAACACACTATGCTTTTGAGAAGAAAGCACTCTTCTAATCTACAGTGTTTCCTATAGGGCCAGAACAGTGAGCTTGCTCAGAACAAATGAACTGTGCTTCCGACACACGGGCCATATCTAGTTCAACTCTGCTTAGGAATCTGACAAGAACAGTAGCATCTCTTCAGTCCAATACACTGTACTTGCTGGGAACAGATGCGAGTGCTATTTGCAATGTGTATGGCAATGGGAACGCAATTGTGACTGTTCTTAGCAGAAAAGAGCTCTTGCTAGTAGGACCAGAAACTGCATGTGATTCAACTCCATTTCTGACTGGGAAACAAATACTAGCTCGTCTTACAAGAAACATACTCTGCTTTAGAGAAAAGAACACTCTTCTAAACTACTGTGTTTCCTACAGGGCCAGACCAGTGAGCTTGCTCAGAACAAAAGAAATGTGTTTCCGACACAAGGGCCATATCTAGTTCAACTCTGCTTAGGAAACTGACAAGAACAGTAGCTTCTCTTCAGTCCAATACACTGTACTTGCTGGGAACAGACACGAGTGCTATTTGCACTGTGTATGGCAATGGGAGCACAATCGTGATTATTCTTAGCAGAAAACAACTCTTGTTTGTAGGAGCAGAAACTGCATGTGATTCAACTCCATTTCTGACTGGGAAACAAATACTAGCTCGCCTTACAAGAAACACACTCTGCTTTTGAGAAGAAAGCACTCTTCTAATCTACAGTGTTTCCTATAGGGCCAGAACAGTGAGCTTGCTCAGAACAAATGAACTGTGCTTCCGACACACGGGCCATATCTAGTTCAACTCTGCTTAGGAAACTGACAAGAACAGTAGCTTCTCTTCAGTCCAATACACTGTATTTGCTGGGAACAGACGTTAGTGCTATTTGCACTGTGTATGGCAAATAGAGTGCAATACTGGCTGTTCTTACCAGAAAACAACTCTTGCTCCTAGGAGCAGAAACTGCATGTGATTCAACTCCATTTCTGACTGGGAAACAAATACTAGCTCGCCTTACAAGAAACATACTCTGCTTTTGAGAAAAGAGCACTCTTCTAATCTACTGTGTTTCCTATAGGGCCAGAACAGTGAGCTTGCTCAGAACAAAAGAACTGTGCTTCTGACACACGAGCCATTTCTAGTTCAACTCTGCTTAGGAATCTGACAAGAACAGTAGCATCTCTTCAGTCCAATACACTGTACTTGCTGGGAACAGATGCGAGTGCTATTGGCAATGTGTATGGCAATGGGAACGCAATTGTGACTGTTCTTAGCAGAAAACAACTCTTGCTAGTAGGACCAGAAACTGCATGTTATTCAACTCCATTTCTGACTGGGAAACAAATACTAGCTCGTCTTACAAGAAACATACTCTGCTTTAGAGAAAAGAACACTCTTCTAAACTACTGTGTTTCCTACAGGGCCAGACCAGTGAGCTTGCTCAGAACAAAAGAAATGTGTTTCCGACACAAGGGCCATATCTAGTTCAACTCTGCTTAGGAAACTGACAAGAACAGTAGCTTCTCTTCAGTCCAATACACTGTACTTGCTGGGAACAGACACGAGTGCTATTTGCACTGTGTATGGCTATGGGAGCACAATCGTGATTATTCTTAGCAGAAAACAACTCTTGTTTGTAGGAGCAGAAACCACATGTGATTCAACTCCATTTCTGACTGGGAAACAAATACTAGCTCCCCTTACAAGAAACATACTCTGCTTTTGAGAAAAGAGCACTCTTCTAATCTACTGTGTTTCCTACAGGGCCAGAACAGTGAGCTTGCAAAAAACAAAGGAACTGTGCTTCCGACACACGGGCCATATCTAGTTCAACTCTGCTTAGGAAACTGACAAGAACAGTAGCTTCTCTTCAGTCCAATACACTGTACTTGCTGGGAACAGACGCTAGTGCTATTTGCACTGTGTATGGCAAAAGGAGCTCAATAGTGACTCTTCTTACCAGAAAGCCACTGTTGCTCGTAGGACCAGAAACTGCATGTGATTCAACTCCATTTCTGACTGGGAAAAAAATACTAGCTCCCCGTACAAGAAACATACTCTGCTTTTGAGAAAAGAGCACTCTTCTAATCTACTGTGTTTCCTATAGGGCCAGAACAGTGAGCTTGCTCAGAACAAAAGAACTGTGCTTCCGACACACGGGCCATATCTAGTTCAACTCTGCTTAGGAAACTGACAAGAACAGTAGCTTCTCTTCAGTCCAATACACTGTACTTGCTGGGAACAGATGCTAGTGCTATTTGCACTGTGTATGGCAATGGAGCGCAATCGTGACTGTTCTTAGCAGAAAACAACTCTTGCTCGTAGGACCAGAAAGTGCATGTGATTCAACTCCATTTCTGACTGGGAAACAAATACTAGCTCGCCTAACAAGAAACACACTCTGCTTTTGAGAAAAGAGCACTCTTCTAATCTACCTTGTTTCCTATAGGGCCAGAAGAGTGAGCTTGCTCAGAACAAAGGAACTGTGCTTCCGACACACGGGCCATATCTAGTTCAACTCTGCTTAGGAAACTGACAAGAACAGTAGCTTCTCTTCAGTCCAATACACTGTACTTGCTGGGAACAGACGCTAGTGCTATTTGTACTGTGTATGGCAAATGGAGTGCAATAGTGAATCTTCTTACCAGAAAACAAATCTTGCTCTTAGGACCAGAAACTGCATGTGATTCAACTCCATTTCTGACTGGGAAGCAAATACTAGCTCGCCTTACAAGAAACACACTATGCTTTTGAGAAAAGACACCCTTCTACTCTACTGTGTTTCCTATAGGGCCAGAAGAGTGAGCTTGCTCAAAACAAAAGAACTGTGCTTCCTACACACAGGGTTCATATCTAGTTCAACTCTGCTTAGGAAACTGACAAGAACTGTAGCTTCTCTTCAGTCCAATACACTGTACTTGCTGGGAACAGACGCTAGTGCTATTTGTACTGTGTATGGCAAATGGAGCGCAATAGTGACTCTTCTTACCAGAAAACAACTCTTGCTTGTAGGAGCAGAAACTGCATGTGATTCAACTCCATTTCTGACTGGGAAACAAATACTAGCTCGTCTTACAAGAAACATACTCTGCTTTAGAGAAAAGAACACTCTTCTAAACTACTGTGTTTCCTACAGGGCCAGACCAGTGAGCTTGCTCAGAACAAAGGAACTGTGCTTCCGACACAACGCCATATCAGTTCAACTCTGCTTAGGAAACTGACAAGAACAGTAGCTTCTCTTCAGTCCAATACACTGTACTTGCTGGGAACAGACGCTAGTGCTATTAGCACTGTGTATGGCAAATGGAGTGCAATACTGGCTGTTCTTACCAGAAAACAACTCTTGCTCGTAGGACCAGAAACTGCATGTGATTCAACTCCATTTCTGACTGAGAAACAAATAATCGCTCGCCTTACAAGAAACATGCTCTGCTTTTGAGAAAAGAGCACTCTTCTGACCTGTCCCGCGGGCCACGTTATTTGATGAGACCCGAGGAGGCACCTCCTGAAAGATCAATGGGGGTGAGAGAGAAAGGAGACCAGGCGCGTAAAGGAAGACAAAGTCAGTCTGAGTTGCGTCAAGGTCTTGTTTATTGCAAGGGGAATCGGGTTTATATATGCTAGGAGCTAGGAGAAGTAGATAGGGGTATGGAAAGTTACTAGGAGGAAGTTAGGGTAAGGTAGGGTTCAGGAAAAGGTCTCTTTGTTCCAGGGCCTGATCAACGGACCATACAGCAAACCATTATGTTTCAGGGAGTAGATCAAAAGGTACATACTGTGGTTTTGTTGAAAAATGGTTGCTATTGAAACTGTTAACGGAAGATTGGGTACACAGCTTTTTCCCATGAGAATCAGTTAGGCTACTTGGCTCCTGACACTCTTCTACTCTACTGTGTTTCCTATAGGGCCAGAACAGTGAGCTTGCTCAGAACAAAAGAACTGTGCTTCTGACACACGGGCCATATCTAGTTCAACTCTGCTTAGGAAACTGCCAAGAACAGTAGCTTCTCTTCAGTCCAATACACTGTACTTGCTGGGAACAGACGCGAGTGCTATTTGCACTGTGTATGGCAATGGGAGAGCAATAGTGACTCTTCTTACCAGAAAACAACTCTGCTCGTAGGACCAGAAACTGCATGTGATTCAACTTCATTTCTGACTGGGAAACAAATACTAGCTCGGATTATAAGGAACATGCTCTGATTTTGAGAAAAGAGCACTCTTCTAATCTACTGTGTTTCCTATAGGGCCAGAACAGTGACTTGCTCAGAACAAAAGAACTGTGCTTCTGACACACAGGCCATATCTAGTTCAACTCTACTTAGGAAACTGACAAGAACAGTAGCTTTTCTTCAGTCCAATACACTGTACTTGCTGGGAACAGACGCTAGTGCTATTTGCACTGTGTATGGCAATGGGAGCGCAATTGTGACTGTTCTTAGCAGAAAACAACTCTTGCTAGTAAGACCAGAAACTGCATGTGATTCAACTCCATTTCTGACTGGGAAACAAATACTAGCTCGCCTTACAAGAAACACACTCTGCTTTTGAGAAAAGAGCACTCTTCTACTCTACAGTGTTTCCTATAGGGCCAGAAGAGTGAGCTTGCTCAGAACAAAAGAACTGTGCTTCCTACACACACAGGCCATATCTAGTTCAACTCTGCTAAGGAAAATGACAAGAACAGTAGCTTCTCTTCAGTCCAATACACTGTATTTGCTGGGAACAGACGGTATTGTTATTTGCACTGTGTATGGCAAATGGAGTGCAATACTGACTCTTGTTACCAGAAAACAACTCTTGCTTGTAGGAGCAGAAACTGCATGTGATTCAGCTCCATTTCTGACTGGGAAACAAATACCAGCTCGCCTTACAGGAAACACACTCTGCTTTTGAGAAAAGAGCACTCTTCTAATCTACCTTGTTTCCTATAGGGCCAGAACAGTGAGCTTGCTCAGAACAAAGGAACTGTGCTTCCGACACACGGGCCATATCTAGTTCAACTCTGCTTAGGAAACTGACAAGAACAGTAGCTTCTCTTCAGTCCAATACACTGTACTTGCTGGGAACAGACGCTAGTGCTATTTGTACTGTGTATGGCAAATGGAGTGCAATAGTGAATCTTCTTACCAGAAAACAAATCTTGCTCTTAGGACCAGAAACTGCAGGTGATTCAACTCCATTTCTGACTGGGAAACAAATACTAGCTCGCCTTACAACAAACATACTCTGCTTTTGAGAAAAGAGCACTCTTCTAATCTACTGTGTTTCATAAAGGCCAGAAGAGAGAGCTTGCTCAGAACAAAAGAACTGTGCTTCCGACACACAGGCCATATCTAGCTCAACTCTGCTTAGGAAACTGACAAAAACAGTAGCTTCTCTTCAGTCCAATACACTGTACTTGCTGGGAACAGACGCTAGTGCTGTTTGCACTGTGTATGGCAAATGGAGTGCAATAGTGACTCTTCTTACCAGAAAACAACTCTTGCTCTTAGGACCAGAAACTGCATGTGTTTCAACTCCATTGCTGACTGGAAAACAAACACTAGCTCGCCTTACAAGAAACATACTCTGCTTTTAGAAAAGAGCACACTTCTAATCTACTGTGTTTCCTATAGGGCCAGAACAGTGAGCTTGCTCAGAACAAAGGAACTGTGCTTCCGACACATGGGCCATATCTAGTTCATCTCTGCTTAGGAAACTGACAAGAACAGTAGCTTCTCTTCAGTCCAATACACTTTACTGATGGGAGCAGACGCGAGTGCTCTTTGCACTGCTTATGGCTATTGGAGCGCAATTGTGACTGTTCTTAGCAGAAAACAACTCTTGCTAGTAGGACCAGAAACTGCATGTGATTCAACTCCGTTTACGACTGGGAAACAAACACTAGCTCGCCTTACAAGAAACACACTCTGCTTTTGAGAAAAGAGCACTCTTCTACTCTACTGTGATTCTTATAGGGCCAGAACAGTGAGCTTACTCAGAAAAAAGGAACTGTGCTTCCGACACACGGTTCATATCTAGTTCAACTCTCCTTAGGAAACTGACAAGAACAGTAGCTTCTCTTCAGTCCAATACACTGCACTTGCTGAGAACAGACGCTAGTGCTATTTGCACCTTGTATGGCAAATGGAGCGCAATTGTGACTCTTCTTACCAGAAAAAAACTCTTGCTTGTAGGAGCAGAAACTGCATGTGATTCATCTCCATTTCTGACTGGGAAACATATACTAGCTCGCCTTACAAGAAACATACTCTGCTTTTGAGAAAAGAGCACTCTTCTAATCTACTGTGTTTCCTACAGGGCCAGAACAGTGAGCTTGCTCAGAACAAAGGAACTGTGCTTCCGACACAGGAACCATATCTAGTTCAACTATGCTTAGGAAACTGACAAGAACAGTAGCTTCTCTTCAGTCCAATACACTGTACTTGCTGGGAACAGACGCTAGTGCAATTTGCACTGTGTATGGCAAAAGGAGCGCAATATTGACTCTTCTTACCAGAAAGCAACTCTTGCTCGTAGGACCAGAAACTGCATGTGATTCAACTCCATTTCTGACTGGGAAACAAATACTAGCTCGCCTTACAAGAAACATACTCTGCTTTTGAGAAAAGAGCACTCTTCTAATCTACTGTGTTTCCTATAGGGCCAGAACAGTGAGCTTACTCAGAACAAAGGAAATGTGCTTCCGACACACGGGCCATATCTAGTTCAACTCTGCTTAGGAAACTGACAACAACAGTAGCTTCTCTTCAGTCCAATACACTGTACTTGCTGGGAACAGACGCTAGTGCTATTTGCAGTGTGTATGGCAATGGAGCGCAATCGTGACTGTTCTTAGCAGAAAACAACTCTTGCTAGTAGGACCAGAAACTGCATGTGATTCAACTCCATTTCTGACTGGGAAACAAATACTAGCTCGCCTTACAAGAAACACACTCTGCTTTTGAGAAGAAAGCACTCTTCTAATCTACAGTGTTTCCTATAGGGCCAGAACAGTGAGCTTGCTCAGAACAAATGAACTGTGCTTCTGACACACGGGCCATATCTAGTTCAACTCTGCTTAGGAAACTGACAAGAACAGTAGCTTCTCTTCAGTCCAATACACTGTATTTGCTGGGAACAGACGTTAGTGCTATTTGCACTGTGTATGGCAAATAGAGTGCAATACTGGCTGTTCTTACCAGAAAACAACTCTTGCTCGTAGGAGCAGAAACTGCATGTGATTCAACTCCATTTCTGACTGGGAAACAAATACTAGCTCGCCTTACAAGAAACATACTCTGCTTTTGAGAAAAGAGCACTCATCTAATCTACTGTGTTTCCTATAGGGCCAGAACAGTGAGCTTGCTCAGAACAAAAGAACTGTGCTTCTGACACACGAGCCATTTCTAGTTCAACTCTGCTTAGGAATCTGACAAGAACAGTAGCATCTCTTCAGTCCAATACACTGTACTTGCTGGGAACAGATGCGAGTGCTATTGGCAATGTGTATGGCAATGGGAACGCAATTGTGACTGTTCTTAGCAGAAAACAACTCTTGCTAGTAGGACCAGAAACTGCATGTGATTCAACTCCATTTCTGACTGGGAAACAAATACTAGCTCGTCTTACAAGAAACATACTCTGCTTTAGAGAAAAGAACACTCTTCTAAACTACTGTGTTTCCTACAGGGCCAGACCAGTGAGCTTGCTCAGAACAAATGAAATGTGTTTCCGACACAAGGGCCATATCTAGTTCAACTCTGCTTAGGAACCTGACAAGAACAGTAGCTTCTCTTCAGTCCAATACACTGTACTTGCTGGGAACAGACACGAGTGCTATTTGCACTGTGTATGGCAATGGGAGCACAATCGTGATTATTCTTAGCAGAAAACAACTCTTGTTTGTAGGAGCAGAAACCGCATGTGATTCAACTCCATTTCTGACTGGGAAACAAATACTAGCTCCCCTTACAAGAAACATACTCTGCTTTTGAGAAAAGAGCACTCTTCTAATCTACTGTGTTTCCTACAGGGCCAGAACAGTGAGCTTGCTCAGAACAAAGGAACTGTGCTTCCGACACACGAGCCATATCTAGTTCAACTATGCTTAGGAAACTGACAAGAACAGTAGCTTCTCTTCAGTCCAATACACTGTACTTGCTGGGAACAGACGCTAGTGCAATTTGCACTGTGTATGGCAAAAGGAGCGCAATATTGACTCTTCTTACCAGAAAGCAACTCTTGCTCGTAGGACCAGAAACTGCATGTGATTCAACTCCATTTCTGACTGGGAAACAAATACTAGCTCGCCTTACAAGAAACATACTCTGCTTTTGAGAAAAGAGCACTCTTCTAATCTACTGTGTTTCCTATAGGGCCAGAACAGTGAGCTTACTCAGAACAAAGGAACTGTGCTTCCGACACACGGGCCATATCTAGTTCAACTCTGCTTAGGAAACTGACAACAACAGTAGCTTCTCTTCAGTCCAATACACTGTACTTGCTGGGAACAGACGCTAGTGCTATTTGCAGTGTGTATGGCAATGGAGTGCAATCGTGACTGTTCTTAGCAGAAAACAACTCTTGCTAGTAGGACCAGAAACTGCATGTGATTCAACTCCATTTCTGACTGGGAAACAAATACTAGCTCGCCTTACAAGAAACACACTCTGCTTTTGAGAAGAAAGCACTCTTCTAATCTACAGTGTTTCCTATAGGGCCAGAACAGTGAGCTTGCTCAGAACAAATGAACTGTGCTTCCGACACACGGGCCATATCTAGTTCAACTCTGCTTAGGAAACTGACAAGAACAGTAGCTTCTCTTCAGTCCAATACACTGTATTTGCTGGGAACAGACGTTAGTGCTATTTGCACTGTGTATGGCAAATAGAGTGCAATACTGGCTGTTCTTACCAGAAAACAACTCTTGCTCGTAGGAGCAGAAACTGCATGTGATTCAACTCCATTTCTGACTGGGAAACAAATACTAGCTCGCCTTACAAGAAACATACTCTGCTTTTGAGAAAAGAGCACTCTTCTAATCTACTGTGTTTCCTATAGGGCCAGAACAGTGAGCTTGCTCAGAACAAAAGAACTGTGCTTCTGACACACGAGCCATTTCTAGTTCAACTCTGCTTAGGAATCTGACAAGAACAGTAGCATCTCTTCAGTCCAATACACTGTACTTGCTGGGAACAGATGCGAGTGCTATTGGCAATGTGTATGGCAATGGGAACGCAATTGTGACTGTTCTTAGCAGAAAACAACTCTTGCTAGTAGGACCAGAAACTGCATGTTATTCAACTCCATTTCTGACTGGGAAACAAATACTAGCTCGTCTTACAAGAAACATACTCTGCTTTAGAGAAAAGAACACTCTTCTAAACTACTGTGTTTCCTACAGGGCCAGACCAGTGAGCTTGCTCAGAACAAAAGAAATGTGTTTCCGACACAAGGGCCATATCTAGTTCAACTCTGCTTAGGAAACTGACAAGAACAGTAGCTTCTCTTCAGTCCAATACACTGTACTTGCTGGGAACAGACACGAGTGCTATTTGCACTGTGTATGGCTATGGGAGCACAATCGTGATTATTCTTAGCAGAAAACAACTCTTGTTTGTAGGAGCAGAAACCACATGTGATTCAACTCCATTTCTGACTGGGAAACAAATACTAGCTCCCCTTACAAGAAACATACTCTGCTTTTGAGAAAAGAGCACTCTTCTAATCTACTATGTTTCCTACAGGGCCAGAACAGTGAGCTTGCTCAGAACAAAGGAACTGTGCTTCCGACACACGAGCCATATCTAGTTCAACTATGCTTAGGAAACTGACAAGAACAGTAGCTTCTCTTCAGTCCAATACACTGTACTTGCTGGGAACAGACGCTAGTGCAATTTGCACTGTGTATGGCAAAAGGAGCGCAATATTGACTCTTCTTACCAGAAAGCAACTCTTGCTCGTAGGACCAGAAACTGCATGTGATTCAACTCCATTTCTGACTGGGAAACAAATACTAGCTCGCCTTACAAGAAACATACTCTGCTTTTGAGAAAAGAGCACTCTTCTAATCTACTGTGTTTCCTATAGGGCCAGAACAGTGAGCTTACTCAGAACAAAGGAAATGTGCTTCCGACACACGGGCCATATCTAGTTCAACTCTGCTTAGGAAACTGACAAGAACAGTAGCTTCTCTTCAGTCCAATACACTGTACTTGCTGGGAACAGACGCTAGTGCTATTTGCAGTGTGTATGGCAATGGAGCGCAATCGTGACTGTTCTTAGCAGAAAACAACTCTTGCTAGTAGGACCAGAAACTGCATGTGATTCAACTCCATTTCTGACTGGGAAACAAATACTAGCTCGCCTTACAAGAAACACACTCTGCTTTTGAGAAGAAAGCACTCTTCTAATCTACAGTGTTTCCTATAGGGCCAGAACAGTGAGCTTGCTCAGAACAAAGGAACTGTGCTTCTGACACACGGGCCATATCTAGTTCAACTCTGCTTAGGAAACTGACAAGAACAGTAGCTTCTCTTCAGTCCAATACACTGTATTTGCTGGGAACAGACGTTAGTGCTATTTGCACTGTGTATGGCAAATAGAGTGCAATACTGGCTGTTCTTACCAGAAAACAACTCTTGCTCGTAGGAGCAGAAACTGCATGTGATTCAACTCCATTTCTGACTGGGAAACAAATACTAGCTCGCCTTACAAGAAACATACTCTGCTTTTGAGAAAAGAGCACTCATCTAATCTACTGTGTTTC
This sequence comes from Peromyscus eremicus, assembly GCF_949786415.1. Classification (NCBI taxonomy): domain Eukaryota; kingdom Metazoa; phylum Chordata; class Mammalia; order Rodentia; family Cricetidae; genus Peromyscus; species Peromyscus eremicus. Next base: position 10,566 of record NW_026737413.1, on the reverse strand, counting down.
CTATAGGGCCAGAACAGTGAGCTTGCTCAGAACAAAAGAACTGTGCTTCTGACACACGAGCCATTTCTAGTTCAACTCTGCTTAGGAATCTGACAAGAACAGTAGCATCTCTTCAGTCCAATACACTGTACTTGCTGGGAACAGATGCGAGTGCTATTGGCAATGTGTATGGCAATGGGAACGCAATTGTGACTGTTCTTAGCAGAAAACAACTCTTGCTAGTAGGACCAGAAACTGCATGTGATTCAACTCCATTTCTGACTGGGAAACAAATACTAGCTCGTCTTACAAGAAACATACTCTGCTTTAGAGAAAAGAACACTCTTCTAAACTACTGTGTTTCCTACAGGGCCAGACCAGTGAGCTTGCTCAGAACAAATGAAATGTGTTTCCGACACAAGGGCCATATCTAGTTCAACTCTGCTTAGGAACCTGACAAGAACAGTAGCTTCTCTTCAGTCCAATACACTGTACTTGCTGGGAACAGACACGAGTGCTATTTGCACTGTGTATGGCAATGGGAGCACAATCGTGATTATTCTTAGCAGAAAACAACTCTTGTTTGTAGGAGCAGAAACCGCATGTGATTCAACTCCATTTCTGACTGGGAAACAAATACTAGCTCCCCTTACAAGAAACATACTCTGCTTTTGAGAAAAGAGCACTCTTCTAATCTACTGTGTTTCCTACAGGGCCAGAACAGTGAGCTTGCTCAGAACAAAGGAACTGTGCTTCCGACACACGAGCCATATCTAGTTCAACTATGCTTAGGAAACTGACAAGAACAGTAGCTTCTCTTCAGTCCAATACACTGTACTTGCTGGGAACAGACGCTAGTGCAATTTGCACTGTGTATGGCAAAAGGAGCGCAATATTGACTCTTCTTACCAGAAAGCAACTCTTGCTCGTAGGACCAGAAACTGCATGTGATTCAACTCCATTTCTGACTGGGAAACAAATACTAGCTCGCCTTACAAGAAACATACTCTGCTTTTGAGAAAAGAGCACTCTTCTAATCTACTGTGTTTCCTATAGGGCCAGAACAGTGAGCTTACTCAGAACAAAGGAACTGTGCTTCCGACACACGGGCCATATCTAGTTCAACTCTGCTTAGGAAACTGACAACAACAGTAGCTTCTCTTCAGTCCAATACACTGTACTTGCTGGGAACAGACGCTAGTGCTATTTGCAGTGTGTATGGCAATGGAGTGCAATCGTGACTGTTCTTAGCAGAAAACAACTCTTGCTAGTAGGACCAGAAACTGCATGTGATTCAACTCCATTTCTGACTGGGAAACAAATACTAGCTCGCCTTACAAGAAACACACTCTGCTTTTGAGAAGAAAGCACTCTTCTAATCTACAGTGTTTCCTATAGGGCCAGAACAGTGAGCTTGCTCAGAACAAATGAACTGTGCTTCCGACACACGGGCCATATCTAGTTCAACTCTGCTTAGGAAACTGACAAGAACAGTAGCTTCTCTTCAGTCCAATACACTGTATTTGCTGGGAACAGACGTTAGTGCTATTTGCACTGTGTATGGCAAATAGAGTGCAATACTGGCTGTTCTTACCAGAAAACAACTCTTGCTCGTAGGAGCAGAAACTGCATGTGATTCAACTCCATTTCTGACTGGGAAACAAATACTAGCTCGCCTTACAAGAAACATACTCTGCTTTTGAGAAAAGAGCACTCTTCTAATCTACTGTGTTTCCTATAGGGCCAGAACAGTGAGCTTGCTCAGAACAAAAGAACTGTGCTTCTGACACACGAGCCATTTCTAGTTCAACTCTGCTTAGGAATCTGACAAGAACAGTAGCATCTCTTCAGTCCAATACACTGTACTTGCTGGGAACAGATGCGAGTGCTATTGGCAATGTGTATGGCAATGGGAACGCAATTGTGACTGTTCTTAGCAGAAAACAACTCTTGCTAGTAGGACCAGAAACTGCATGTTATTCAACTCCATTTCTGACTGGGAAACAAATACTAGCTCGTCTTACAAGAAACATACTCTGCTTTAGAGAAAAGAACACTCTTCTAAACTACTGTGTTTCCTACAGGGCCAGACCAGTGAGCTTGCTCAGAACAAAAGAAATGTGTTTCCGACACAAGGGCCATATCTAGTTCAACTCTGCTTAGGAAACTGACAAGAACAGTAGCTTCTCTTCAGTCCAATACACTGTACTTGCTGGGAACAGACACGAGTGCTATTTGCACTGTGTATGGCTATGGGAGCACAATCGTGATTATTCTTAGCAGAAAACAACTCTTGTTTGTAGGAGCAGAAACCACATGTGATTCAACTCCATTTCTGACTGGGAAACAAATACTAGCTCCCCTTACAAGAAACATACTCTGCTTTTGAGAAAAGAGCACTCTTCTAATCTACTGTGTTTCCTACAGGGCCAGAACAGTGAGCTTGCTCAGAACAAAGGAACTGTGCTTCCGACACACGAGCCATATCTAGTTCAACTATGCTTAGGAAACTGACAAGAACAGTAGCTTCTCTTCAGTCCAATACACTGTACTTGCTGGGAACAGACGCTAGTGCAATTTGCACTGTGTATGGCAAAAGGAGCGCAATATTGACTCTTCTTACCAGAAAGCAACTCTTGCTCGTAGGACCAGAAACTGCATGTGATTCAACTCCATTTCTGACTGGGAAACAAATACTAGCTCGCCTTACAAGAAACATACTCTGCTTTTGAGAAAAGAGCACTCTTCTAATCTACTGTGTTTCCTATAGGGCCAGAACAGTGAGCTTACTCAGAACAAAGGAACTGTGCTTCCGACACACGGGCCATATCTAGTTCAACTCTGCTTAGGAAACTGACAACAACAGTAGCTTCTCTTCAGTCCAATACACTGTACTTGCTGGGAACAGACGCTAGTGCTATTTGCAGTGTGTATGGCAATGGAGCGCAATCGTGAATGTTCTTAGCAGAAAACAACTCTTGCTAGTAGGACCAGAAACTGCATGTGATTCAACTCCGTTTACAACTGGGCAACAAACACTAGCTCGCCTTTCAAGAAACACACTCTGCTTTTGAGAAAACAGCACTCATCTAATCTACTGTGATTCCTATAGGGCCAGAACAGTGAGCTTGCTCAGAACAAAGGAACTGTGCTTCCGACACACGGGCCGTATCTAGTTCAACTCTGCTTAGGAAACTGACAAGAACAGTAGCTTCTCTTCAGTCCAATACACTGTACTTGCTGGGAACAGACTCTAGTGCTATTTGCACTGTGTATGGCAAATGGAGCGCAATAGTGACTCTTCTTACCAGAAAACAACTCTTGCTTGTAGGACCAGAAACTGCATGTGATTCAACTCCATTTCTGACTGGGAAACAAATACTAGCTCGCCTTACAAGAAACACACTCTGCTTTTGAGAAGAAAGCACTCTTCTAATCTACAGTGTTTCCTATAGGGCCAGAACAGTGAGCTTGCTCAGAACAAATGAACTGTGCTTCCGACACACGGGCCATATCTAGTTCAACTCTGCTTAGGAAACTGACAAGAACAGTAGCTTCTCTTCAGTCCAATACACTGTATTTGCTGGGAACAGACGTTAGTGCTATTTGCACTGTGTATGGCAAATAGAGTGCAATACTGGCTGTTCTTACCAGAAAACAACTCTTGCTCGTAGGAGCAGAAACTGCATGTGATTCAACTCCATTTCTGACTGGGAAACAAATACTAGCTCGCCTTACAAGAAACATACTCTGCTTTTGAGAAAAGAGCACTCATCTAATCTACTGTGTTTCCTATAGGGCCAGAACAGTGAGCTTGCTCAGAACAAAAGAACTGTGCTTCTGACACACGAGCCATTTCTAGTTCAACTCTGCTTAGGAATCTGACAAGAACAGTAGCATCTCTTCAGTCCAATACACTGTACTTGCTGGGAACAGATGCGAGTGCTATTGGCAATGTGTATGGCAATGGGAACGCAATTGTGACTGTTCTTAGCAGAAAACAACTCTTGCTAGTAGGACCAGAAACTGCATGTGATTCAACTCCATTTCTGACTGGGAAACAAATACTAGCTCGTCTTACAAGAAACATACTCTGCTTTAGAGAATAGAACACTCTTCTAAACTACTGTGTTTCCTACAGGGCCAGACCAGTGAGCTTGCTCAGAACAAATGAAATGTGTTTCCGACACAAGGGCCATATCTAGTTCAACTCTGCTTAGGAACCTGACAAGAACAGTAGCTTCTCTTCAGTCCAATACACTGTACTTGCTGGGAACAGACACGAGTGCTATTTGCACTGTGTATGGCAATGGGAGCACAATCGTGATTATTCTTAGCAGAAAACAACTCTTGTTTGTAGGAGCAGAAACCGCATGTGATTCAACTCCATTTCTGACTGGGAAACAAATACTAGCTCCCCTTACAAGAAACATACTCTGCTTTTGAGAAAAGAGCACTCTTCTAATCTACTGTGTTTCCTACAGGGCCAGAACAGTGAGCTTGCTCAGAACAAAGGAACTGTGCTTCCGACACACGAGCCATATCTAGTTCAACTATGCTTAGGAAACTGACAAGAACAGTAGCTTCTCTTCAGTCCAATACACTGTACTTGCTGGGAACAGACGCTAGTGCAATTTGCACTGTGTATGGCAAAAGGAGCGCAATATTGACTCTTCTTACCAGAAAGCAACTCTTGCTCGTAGGACCAGAAACTGCATGTGATTCAACTCCATTTCTGACTGGGAAACAAATACTAGCTCGCCTTACAAGAAACATACTCTGCTTTTGAGAAAAGAGCACTCTTCTAATCTACTGTGTTTCCTATAGGGCCAGAACAGTGAGCTTACTCAGAACAAAGGAACTGTGCTTCCGACACACGGGCCATATCTAGTTCAACTCTGCTTAGGAAACTGACAACAACAGTAGCTTCTCTTCAGTCCAATACACTGTACTTGCTGGGAACAGACGCTAGTGCTATTTGCAGTGTGTATGGCACGGAGCGCAATCGTGACTGTTCTTAGCAGAAAACAACTCTTGCTAGTAGGACCAGAAACTGCATGTGATTCAACTCCATTTCTGACTGGGAAACAAATACTAGCTCGCCTTACAAGAAACACACTCTGCTTTTGAGAAGAAAGCACTCTTCTAATCTACAGTGTTTCCTATAGGGCCAGAACAGTGAGCTTGCTCAGAACAAATGAACTGTGCTTCCGACACAGGGGCCATATCTAGTTCAACTCTGCTTAGGAAACTGACAAGAACAGTAGCTTCTCTTCAGTCCAATACACTGTATTTGCTGGGAACAGACGTTAGTGCTATTTGCACTGTGTATGGCAAATAGAGTGCAATACTGGCTGTTCTTACCAGAAAACAACTCTTGCTCGTAGGAGCAGAAACTGCATGTGATTCAACTCCATTTCTGACTGGGAAACAAATACTAGCTCGCCTTACAAGAAACATACTCTGCTTTTGAGAAAAGAGCACTCTTCTAATCTACTGTGTTTCCTATAGGGCCAGAACAGTGAGCTTGCTCAGAACAAAAGAACTGTGCTTCTGACACACGAGCCATTTCTAGTTCAACTCTGCTTAGGAATCTGACAAGAACAGTAGCATCTCTTCAGTCCAATACACTGTACTTGCTGGGAACAGATGCGAGTGCTATTGGCCATGTGTATGGCAATGGGAACGCAATTGTGACTGTTCTTAGCAGAAAACAACTCTTGCTAGTAGGACCAGAAACTGCATGTTATTCAACTCCATTTCTGACTGGGAAACAAATACTAGCTCGTCTTACAAGAAACATACTCTGCTTTAGAGAAAAGAACACTCTTCTAAACTACTGTGTTTCCTACAGGGCCAGACCAGTGAGCTTGCTCAGAACAAAAGAAATGTGTTTCCGACACAAGGGCCATATCTAGTTCAACTCTGCTTAGGAAACTGACAAGAACAGTAGCTTCTCTTCAGTCCAATACACTGTACTTGCTGGGAACAGACACGAGTGCTATTTGCACTGTGTATGGCTATGGGAGCACAATCGTGATTATTCTTAGCAGAAAACAACTCTTGTTTGTAGGAGCAGAAACCACATGTGATTCAACTCCATTTCTGACTGGGAAACAAATACTAGCTCCCCTTACAAGAAACATACTCTGCTTTTGAGAAAAGAGCACTCTTCTAATCTACTGTGTTTCCTACAGGGCCAGAACAGTGAGCTTGCTCAGAACAAAGGAACTGTGCTTCCGACACACGAGCTATATCTAGTTCAACTATGCTTAGGAAACTGACAAGAACAGTAGCTTCTCTTCAGTCCAATACACTGTACTTGCTGGGAACAGACGCTAGTGCAATTTGCACTGTGTATGGCAAAAGGAGCGCAATATTGACTCTTCTTACCAGAAAGCAACTTTTGCTCGTAGGACCAGAAACTGCATGTGATTCAACTCCATTTCTGACTGGGAAACAAATACTAGCTCGCCTTACAAGAAACATACTCTGCTTTTGAGAAAAGAGCACTCTTCTAATCTACTGTGTTTCCTATAGGGCCAGAACAGTGAGCTTACTCAGAACAAAGGAACTGTGCTTCCGACACACGGGCCATATCTAGTTCAACTCTGCTTAGGAAACTGACAACAACAGTAGCTTCTCTTCAGTCCAATACACTGTATTTGCTGGGAACAGACGCTAGTGCTATTTGCAGTGTGTATGGCAATGGAGCGCAATCGTGAATGTTCTTAGCAGAAAACAACTCTTGCTAGTAGGACCAGAAACTGCATGTGATTCAACTCCGTTTACAACTGGGCAACAAACACTAGCTCGCCTTTCAAGAAACACACTCTGCTTTTGAGAAAACAGCACTCATCTAATCTACTGTGATTCCTATAGGGCCAGAACAGTGAGCTTGCTCAGAACAAAGGAACTGTGCTTCCGACACACGGGCCGTATCTAGTTCAACTCTGCTTAGGAAACTGACAACAACAGTAGCTTCTCTTCAGTCCAATACACTGTACTTGCTGGGAACAGACTCTAGTGCTATTTGCACTGTGTATGGCAAATGGAGCGCAATAGTGACTCTTCTTACCAGAAAACAACTCTTGCTTGTAGGACCAGAAACTGCATGTGATTCAACTCCATTTCTGACTGGGAAACAAATACTAGCTCGCCTTACAAGAAACACACTCTGCTTTTGAGAAGAAAGCACTCTTCTAATCTACAGTGTTTCCTATAGGGCCAGAACAGTGAGCTTGCTCAGAACAAATGAACTGTGCTTCCGACACACGGGCCATATCTAGTTCAACTCTGCTTAGGAAACTGACAAGAACAGTAGCTTCTCTTCAGTCCAATACACTGTATTTGCTGGGAACAGACGTTAGTGCTATTTGCACTGTGTATGGCAAATAGAGTGCAATACTGGCTGTTCTTACCAGAAAACAACTCTTGCTCGTAGGAGCAGAAACTGCATGTGATTCAACTCCATTTCTGACTGGGAAACAAATACTAGCTCGCCTTACAAGAAACATACTCTGCTTTTGAGAAAAGAGCACTCTTCTAATCTACTGTGTTTCCTATAGGGCCAGAACAGTGAGCTTGCTCAGAACAAAAGAACTGTGCTTCTGACACACGAGCCATTTCTAGTTCAACTCTGCTTAGGAATCTGACAAGAACAGTAGCATCTCTTCAGTCCAATACACTGTACTTGCTGGGAACAGATGCGAGTGCTATTGGCAATGTGTATGGCAATGGGAACGCAATTGTGACTGTTCTTAGCAGAAAACAACTCTTGCTAGTAGGACCAGAAACTGCATGTTATTCAACTCCATTTCTGACTGGGAAACAAATACTAGCTCGTCTTACAAGAAACATACTCTGCTTTAGAGAAAAGAACACTCTTCTAAACTACTGTGTTTCCTACAGGGCCAGACCAGTGAGCTTGCTCAGAACAAAAGAAATGTGTTTCCGACACAAGGGCCATATCTAGTTCAACTCTGCTTAGGAACCTGACAAGAACAGTAGCTTCTCTTCAGTCCAATACACTGTACTTGCTGGGAACAGACACGAGTGCTATTTGCACTGTGTATGGCAATGGGAGCACAATCGTGATTATTCTTAGCAGAAAACAACTCTTGTTTGTAGGAGCAGAAACCGCATGTGATTCAACTCCATTTCTGACTGGGAAACAAATACTAGCTCCCCTTACAAGAAACATACTCTGCTTTTGAGAAAAGAGCACTCTTCTAATCTACTGTGTTTCCTACAGGGCCAGAACAGTGAGCTTGCTCAGAACAAAGGAACTGTGCTTCCGACACACGAGCCATATCTAGTTCAACTATGCTTAGGAAACTGACAAGAACAGTAGCTTCTCTTCAGTCCAATACACTGTACTTGCTGGGAACAGACGCTAGTGCAATTTGCACTGTGTATGGCAAAAGGAGCGCAATATTGACTCTTCTTACCAGAAAGCAACTCTTGCTCGTAGGACCAGAAACTGCATGTGATTCAACTCCATTTCTGACTGGGAAACAAATACTAGCTCGCCTTACAAGAAACATACTCTGCTTTTGAGAAAAGAGCACTCTTCTAATCTACTGTGTTTCCTATAGGGCCAGAACAGTGAGCTTACTCAGAACAAAGGAACTGTGCTTCCGACACACGGGCCATATCTAGTTCAACTCTGCTTAGGAAACTGACAACAACAGTAGCTTCTCTTCAGTCCAATACACTGTACTTGCTGGGAACAGACGCTAGTGCTATTTGCAGTGTGTATGGCACGGAGCGCAATCGTGACTGTTCTTAGCAGAAAACAACTCTTGCTAGTAGGACCAGAAACTGCATGTGATTCAACTCCATTTCTGACTGGGAAACAAATACTAGCTCGCCTTACAAGAAACACACTCTGCTTTTGAGAAGAAAGCACTCTTCTAATCTACAGTGTTTCCTATAGGGCCAGAACAGTGAGCTTGCTCAGAACAAATGAACTGTGCTTCCGACACACGGGCCATATCTAGTTCAACTCTGCTTAGGAAACTGACAAGAACAGTAGCTTCTCTTCAGTCCAATACACTGTATTTGCTGGGAACAGACGTTAGTGCTATTTGCACTGTGTATGGCAAATAGAGTGCAATACTGGCTGTTCTTACCAGAAAACAACTCTTGCTCGTAGGAGCAGAAACTGCATGTGATTCAACTCCATTTCTGACTGGGAAACAAATACTAGCTCGCCTTACAAGAAACATACTCTGCTTTTGAGAAAAGAGCACTCTTCTAATCTACTGTGTTTCCTATAGGGCCAGAACAGTGAGCTTGCTCAGAACAAAAGAACTGTGCTTCTGACACACGAGCCATTTCTAGTTCAACTCTGCTTAGGAATCTGACAAGAACAGTAGCATCTCTTCAGTCCAATACACTGTACTTGCTGGGAACAGATGCGAGTGCTATTGGCAATGTGTATGGCAATGGGAACGCAATTGTGACTGTTCTTAGCAGAAAACAACTCTTGCTAGTAGGACCAGAAACTGCATGTTATTCAACTCCATTTCTGACTGGGAAACAAATACTAGCTCGTCTTACAAGAAACATACTCTGCTTTAGAGAAAAGAACACTCTTCTAAACTACTGTGTTTCCTACAGGGCCAGACCAGTGAGCTTGCTCAGAACAAAAGAAATGTGTTTCCGACACAAGGGCCATATCTAGTTCAACTCTGCTTAGGAAACTGACAAGAACAGTAGCTTCTCTTCAGTCCAATACACTGTACTTGCTGGGAACAGACACGAGTGCTATTTGCACTGTGTATGGCTATGGGAGCACAATCGTGATTATTCTTAGCAGAAAACAACTCTTGTTTGTAGGAGCAGAAACCACATGTGATTCAACTCCATTTCTGACTGGGAAACAAATACTAGCTCCCCTTACAAGAAACATACTCTGCTTTTGAGAAAAGAGCACTCTTCTAATCTACTGTGTTTCCTACAGGGCCAGAACAGTGAGCTTGCTCAGAACAAAGGAACTGTGCTTCCGACACACGAGCCATATCTAGTTCAACTATGCTTAGGAAACTGACAAGAACAGTAGCTTCTCTTCAGTCCAATACACTGTACTTGCTGGGAACAGACGCTAGTGCAATTTGCACTGTGTATGGCAAAAGGAGCGCAATATTGACTCTTCTTACCAGAAAGCAACTCTTGCTCGTAGGACCAGAAACTGCATGTGATTCAACTCCATTTCTGACTGGGAAACAAATACTAGCTCGCCTTACAAGAAACATACTCTGCTTTTGAGAAAAGAGCACTCTTCTAATCTACTGTGTTTCCTATAGGGCCAGAACAGTGAGCTTACTCAGAACAAAGGAACTGTGCTTCCGACACACGGGCCATATCTAGTTCAACTCTGCTTAGGAAACTGACAACAACAGTAGCTTCTCTTCAGTCCAATACACTGTACTTGCTGGGAACAGACGCTAGTGCTATTTGCAGTGTGTATGGCAATGGAGCGCAATCGTGAATGTTCTTAGCAGAAAACAACTCTTGCTAGTAGGACCAGAAACTGCATGTGATTCAACTCCATTTAGGACTGGGCAACAAACACTAGCTCGC
>NW_026737412.1:0-41643 GCF_949786415.1 Peromyscus eremicus | reverse complement strand
CATTGCCACACACAGTGCAAAGAGGACTCGCGTCTGTTCCCATCAAGTACAGTGTATTGGACTGAAGAGGAGCTACTGTTCTTGTCAGTTTCCTAAGCAGAGTTGAACTAGACATGGCCCGTGTTTTTAGGAAGCCCAGTTCTTTTGTACTGTAAGCTCACTGATCGAACCCATAAGAAACAGAGTAGAGTAGAAGAGTGCTCTTTTCTCAAAAGCAGAGTGTGTTTCTTGTAAGGCGAGCTAGCATTTGTTTCCCAGTCCTAAATGGAGTTGAATCACATGCAGTTTCTGGTTCTACGAGCAAGAGTTGTTTTCTGGTAAGAAGAGTCACTATTGCGCTCCCATTGTCATACACAGGGCAAATAGCACTGGCGTCTGTTCCCAGGATGTACAGTGTATTGGACTGAAGAGGATCTACTGTTCTTGTCAGTTTCCTAAGCAGAATTGAACTAGATATGGCCGTGTGTGTAGGAAGCACAGTTCTTTTGTTCTGAGCAAGCTCACTGTTTTGGCCCTATAGGAAACACTGTAGAGTAGAAGAGTGCTCTTTTCTCAAAAGCAGAGTGTGTTTCTTGTAAGGCGAGCTGGCATTTGTTTCGCAGTCCTAAATGGAGTTTAATCACATGCAGTTTCTGATACTACGAGCAAGAGTTTTTTTCTGGTAAGAAGAGTCACTATTGAGCTCCCATTGTCATACACAGGGCAAGTAGCACTGGCGTCTGTTCCCAGCATGTACAGTGTATTGGACTGAAGAGGAGCTACTGTTCATGTCAGTTTCCTAAGCAGAGTTGAATTAGATATATTCGGTGTGTGTAGGAAGCACAGTTCTTTTGTTCTGAGCAAGCTCACTATTCTGGCCTTACAAAAATCACATTAGACTAGAAGAGTGCTCTTTTCTCAAAAGCAGAGTGTGTTTCTTGTAAGGCAAGCTAGCGTTTGTTTCCCAGATATAAATGGAGTTGAATCACATGCAGTTTCTGGTCCTACGAGCAAGAGTTGTTTTCTGGTAAGAAGAGTCACTATTGCGCTCCCATTATCATACACAGGGCAAATAGCACTGGCGTCTGATCCCAGCATGTACAGTGTATTGGACTGAAGAGGAGCTACTGTTCTTGTCAGTTTCCTAAGCAGAGTTGAACTAGATATAGCCCGTGTGTTTAGGAAGCACAGTTCTTTTGTTCTGAGCAAGCTCACTATTCTGTTCCTATAGGAAATACAGTAGAGTAGAAGAGTTCTCTTTTCTCAAAAGCAGAGAGTGTTTCTTGTAAGGCGAGCTAGCGTTTGTTTCCCATCCTAAAAGGAGTTAAATCACATGCAGTTTTTGGTCCTACGAGCAAGAGTTGTTATCTGGTAAGAAGAGTAACTATTTCGCTCCCATTGCCATATACAGTGCAAATAGCACTCGCGTCTGTTCCCAGCCAGTACAGTGTATGGGACTGAAGAGGATCTACTGTTCTTGTTAGTTTCCTAAGCAAAATTGAACTAGATATGGCCGTGTGTGTAGGAAGCACAGTTCTTTTGTTCTGAGTAAGCTCACTGTTCTGGCCCTATAGGAAACACAGTAGAGTAGAAGAGTGCTATTTTCTCAAAAGCAGAGTGTGTTTCTTGTAAGGGGAGCTAGCATTTGTTTCCCAGTCCTAAATGGAGTTGAATCACATGCAGTTTTTGATCCTACGAGCAAGAGTTGTTTTCTGGTAAGGAAAATCACTATTGTGCTCCCATTGCCACACACAGTGCAAAGAGGACTCGCGTCTGTTCCCATCAAGTACAGTGTATTGGACTGAAGAGGAGCTACTGTTCTTGTCAGTTTCCTAAGCATAGTTGAACTAGATATGGCCGGTGTGTGTAGGAAGCACAGTTCTTTTGTACTGTAAGCTCAATGATCGAACCCATAGGAAACACATTAGAGTAGAAGAGTGCTCTTTTCTCAAAAGCAGAGTGTTTTTCTTGTAAGGCAAGGTAGCGTTTGTTTCGCAGTCCTAAATGGAGTTGAATCACATGCAGTTTCTGGTCCTACGTTCAAGAGTTTTTTTTTTCTGGTAAGAAGAGTCAATATTGAACTCCCATTGTCATACACAGGGCAAATAGCACTGGCGTCTGTTCCCAGCAAGTACAGTGTATTGGACTTAAGAGGATCTACTGTTCTTGTCAGTTTCCTAAGCAGAGTTGAACTAGATATGGCCCGTGTGTGTAGGAAGCACAGTTCTTTTGTTGTGAGCAAGCTCACTGTTTGGACCCCAAAGGAAACACAGTAGAGTAGAAGAGTGATCTTTTCTCAAAAGCAGAGTGTGTTTCTTGTAAGGCGAGCTAGCGTTTGTTGCCCAGTCCTAAATGGAGTTGAATCACATGCAGTTTTTGATACTACGAGCAAGACTTGTTTTCTGGTAAGGAAAGTCACTATTGAGCTCCCATTGCCATACATATTGCAAGTAGCACTCGCGTCTGTTCCCAGCAAGTCCACTGTACTGGACTGAAGATGAGCTACTGTTCTTGTCAGTTTCCTAAGCAGAGTTTAACTAGATATGGCCCCTGTGTGTAGGAAGCACAGTTCTTTTGTTCTGAGCAAGCTCACTATTCTGGCCCTATAGGAAACACAGTAGAGTAGAAGAGTGTTCTTTTCTCAAAAGCAGAGTGTGTTTCCTGTAATTCGAGCTAGCGTTTGTTTCGCAGTCCTAAATGGAGTTGAATCACATGCAGTTTCTGGTCCTACGATCAAGAGTTTTTTTTTCTGGTAAGAAGAGTCAATATTGAACTCCCCTTTTCATACACAGGGCAAATAGCACTGGCGTCTGTTCCCAGCAAGTACAGTGTATTGGACTGAAGAGGAGCTACTCTTCTTGTCAGTTTCCTAAGCAGAATTGAACTGGATATGGCCCGTGTGTGTAGGAAGCACAGTTCTTTTGTTCTGAGCAAGCTCACTGTTCAGACCCCATAGGAATCACTGTAGAGTAGAAGAGTGCTCTTTTCTCAAAAGCAGAGTGTGTTTCTTGTAAGTCTAGCTAGCGTTTGTTTCCCAGTCCTAAATGGAGTTGAATCACATGCAGTTTCTGGTCCTACGAGCAAGAGTTGTTTTCTGGTAAGAAGAGTCACTGTTGCGCTCCCATTATCATACACAGGGCAAATAGCACTGTCTTCTGTTCCCAGCATGTACAGTGTATTGGACTGAAGAGGAGCTACTGTTCTTGTCAGTTTCCTAAGCAGAGTTGGACTAGATATAGCCCGTGAGTGTAGGAAGCACAGTTCTTTTGTTCTGAGCAAGCTCACTATTCTGGCCCTATAGGAAACACAGTAGAGTAGAAGACTGCTCTTTTCTCAAAAGCAGAGTGTTTTTCTTGTAAAGCAAGCTAGCGTTTGTTTCCCAGTCAGAAATGGAGTTGAATCACATACAGTTTCTGGTCCTAAGTGCAAGAGTTGTTTTCTGGTAAGAAGAGTCACTATTGTGCTCCCATTTTCATACACAGGGCAAATAGCACTGGCGTCTGTTCCCAGCAAGTACAGTGTATGGGACGGAAGAGGATCTACTGTTCTTGTCAGTTTCCTAAGCAGAATTGAACTAGATATGGCCGTGTGTGTAGGAAGCACAGTTCCTTTATTCTGAGCAAGCTCACTGTTTTGGCCCTGTAGGAAACACAGTAGAGTAGAAGAGTGCTCTTTTCTCAAAAGCAGAGTGTGTTTCTTGTAAGGCGAGCTGGCGTTTGTTTTGCAGTCCTAAATGGAGTTGAATCACATGCAGTTTCTGGTTCTACGAGCACGAGTTTTTTTCTGGTAAGAAGAGTCACTATTGAGCTCCCATTTTCATACTCAGGGCAAATAGCTCTCGCGTCTGTTCCCAGCATGTACAGTGTATTGGACTGAAGAGGAGCTACTATTCTTTTCAGTTTCCTAAGCGGAGTTAACTAGATATGGCCCGTGTGTGTAGGAAGCACAGTTCTTTTGTTCTGAGCAAGCTCACTCTTTTGGCCCTATAGGAAACACAGTAGAGTAGAAGAGTGCTCTTTTCTCAAAAGCAGAGTGTGTTTCTTGTAAGGCGAGCTAGTGTTTGTTTCCCAGTCCTAGATTGAGTTGAGTCACATGCAGTTTTTGATCCTACGAGCTAGAGTTGTTTTCTGGTAAGGAAAGTCACTATTGCGCTCCCATTGCCACACACAGTGCAAAGAGGACTCGCGTCTGTTCCCATCAAGTACAGTGTATTGGACTGAAGAGGAGCTACTGTTCTTGTCAGTTTCCTAAGCAGAGTTGAACTAGATATGGCCCGTGTGTGTTAGAAAGCCCAGTTATTTTGAACTGTAAACTCACTAATCGAACACATAGGAAACAGAGTAGAGTAGAAGAGTGCTCTTTTCTCAAAAGCAGAGTGTGTTTCTTGTAAGGCGAGTTCATTTTAGTTTCCCAGTCCTAAATGGAGTTGAATCACATGCAGTTTCTGGTCCTACGAGCAAGAGTTATATTCTGGTAAGAAGAGTCACTATTGCGCTCCCATTGTCATACACAGGGCAAATAGCACTGGCGTCTGTTCCCAGGATGTACAGTGTATTGGACTGAAGAGGATCTACTGTTCTTGTCAGTTTCCTAAGCAGAATTGAACTAGATATGGCCGTGTGTGTAGGAAGCACAGTTCTTTTTTTCTGAGCAAGCTCACTGTTTTGGCCCTATAGGAAACACAGTAGAGTAGAAGAGTGCTCTTTTCTCAAAAGCAGAGTGTGTTTCTTGTAAGGCGAGATAGCGTTTGTTTCCCAGTCCTAAATGGAGTTGAATCACATGCAGTTTTTGGTCCTACGAGCTAGAGTTGTTTTCTGGTAAGGAAAGTCACTATTGCGCTCCCATTGCCACACACAGTGCAAAGAGGACTCGCGTCTGTTCCCATCAAGTACAGTGTATTGGACTGAAGAGGAGCTACTGTTCTTGTCAGTTTCCTAAGCAGAGTTGAACTAGATATGGCCCCTGTGTGTAGGAAGCACAGTTCTTTTGTTCTGAGCAAGCTCACTCTTTTGGCCCTATAGGAAACACAGTAGAGTAGAAGAGTGCTCTTTTCTCAAAAGCAGAGTGTGTTTCTTGTAAGGCGAACTAGTGCTTGTTTCCCAGTCTGAAATAGAGTTGAATCCCATGCAGTTTCTGGTCCTACGAGCAAGAGATGTTAACTGGTAGAAGAGTCACTATTGCGCCAAATGCCATATACAGTGCAAATAGCTCTCGCGTCTGTTCCCAGCAAGTACAGTGTATTGGACTGAAGAGGAGCTACTGTTCTTGTCAGTTTCCTCAGCAGAATTGAACTAGATATGGCCATGTTTGTAGGAAGCACAGTTCTTTTGTTCTGAGTAAGCTCACTGTTCTGACCCTATAGGAAATACCGTAGAGTAGAAGAGTGATCTTTTCTCAAAAGCAGAGTGTGTTTCTTGTAAGGGGAGCTAGCATTTGTTTCCCAGTCCTAAATGGAGTTGAATCACATGCATTTTTTGATCCTACGAGCAAGCGTTGTTTTCTGGTAAGGAAAGTCACTATTGCGCTCCCATTGCCACACACATTGCAAAGAGGACTCGCGTCTGTTCCCATCAATTACAGTGTATTGGACTGAAGAGGAGCTACTGTTCTTGTCAGGTTCCTAAGCAGAGTTGAACTAGATATGGCCCGTGTGTGTAGGAAGGACAGTTCTTCTCTACTGTAAGCTCACTGATCGAACCCATAGGAAACACAGTAGAGTAGAAGGGTGCCCTTTTCTCAAAAACAGAGTGTGTTTCTTGTAAGGCGAGCTAGCATTTGTTTCTCAGTCCTAAATGGAGTTGAATCACATCCAGTTTTTGGTCCTACGAGCAAGAGTTGTTTTCTATTAAAAAGAGTCACTATTGTGCTCCCATTGTCATATACAGGGCAAATTGCACTGGCGTCTGTTCCCAGCATGTACAGTTTATTGGACTGAAAAGGATCTACTGTTCTTGTCAGTTTCCTAAGCAGAATTGAACTAGATATGGCCATGTGTGTAGGAAGCACAGTTCTTTTGTTCTGAGCAAGCTCACTGTTCTGCCCTTTAAAAAACATAGTAGAGTAGAAGAGTGATGTTTTCTCAAAAGCAGAGTTTGTTTCTTGTAAGGCGAGCTAGCGTTTGTTTCCCAGTCCTAAATGGAGTTGAATCACATGCAGTTTTTGATCCTACGAGCAAGAGTTGTTTCTGGTAAGGAAAGTCACTATTGCGCTCCCATTGCCATACACAGTGCAAATAGCACTCGCCTCTGTTCCCATCAAGTACAGTTTATTGGACTGAAGAGAAGCTACTGCTCTTGTCAGTTTCGTAAGCAGAATTGACCTAGATATTGCCCGTGTGTGTAGGAAGCACAGTTCTTTTGTTCTGAGCAAGCTCACTGTTTTGGCCCTATAGGAAACACAGTAGAGTAGAAGAGTGCTCTTTTCTCAAAAGCAGAGTGTGTTTCTTGTAAGACGAGCTAGCGATTGTTTCCTAGTCCTAAATGGAGTTGAATCACATGCAGTTTTTGGTCCTACGAGCTAGACTTGTTTTCTGGTAAGGAAAGTCACTATGCGCTCCCATTGCCACACACAGTGCAAAGAGGACTCGCGTCTGTTCCCATCAAGTACAGTGTATTGGACTGAAGAGGAGCTACTGTTCTTGTCAGTTTCCTAAGCAGAGTTGAACTAGATATGGCCCGTGTGCAGGAAGCAAAGTTCTTTTGTTCTGAGCAAGCTGACTGTTCGGACCGCATAGGAAACACAGTAGAGTAGAAGAGTGGTCTTTTCTCAAAAGCAGAGTGTGTTTCTTGTAAGGCGAACTAGTGCATGTTTCCCAGTCTGAAATGGAGTTGAATCCCATGCAGTTTCTGGTCCTACGAGCAAGGGATGTTAACTGGTAAGAAGAGTCACTATTGCCCTCACATTGCCATATACAGTGCAAATAGCTCTCGCGTTGTTCCCAGCAAGTACAGTGTATTGGACTGAAGAGGAGCTACTGTTCTTGTCAGTTTCCTAAGCGGAGTTAAACTAGATATGGCCCGTGTGTGTAGGAAGCACAGTTCTTTTGTTCTGAGCAAGCTCACTATTCTGGCCCTATAGGAAACACAGTAGAGTAGAAGAGTGCACTTTGCTGAGAAGCAGAGTGTGTTTCTTGTAAGGCAAGCTAGCATTTGTTTCCCAGTCCTAAATGGAGTTGAATCACATGCAGTTTCTGGTCCTACGAGCAAGAGTTGTTTTCTGGTAAGAAGAGTCACTATTGCACTCCCAATGTCATACACAGGGCAAATAGCACTGGCGTCTGTTCCCAGCATGTACAGTGTATTGGACTGAAGAGGAGCTACTCTTCTTGTCAGTTTCCTAAGCAGAATTGAACTAGATATGGCCGTGTGTGTAGGAAGCACAGTTCTTTTGTTCTGAGCAAGCTCACTCTTTTGGCCCTATAGGAAACACAGTAGAGTAGAAGAGTGCTCTTTTCTCAAAAGCAGAGTGTTTTTCTTGTAAGGCGAGCTAGCGTTTGTTTCCCAGTCCTAAATTGAGTTGAATCACATGCAGTTTTTGGTCCTACGAGCTAGAGTTGTTTTCTGGTAAGGAAAGTCACTATTGCGCTCCCATTGCCACACACAGTGCAAAGAGGACTCGCGTCTGTTCCCATCAAGTACAGTGTATTGGACTGAAGAGGAGCTACTGTTCTTGTCAGTTTCCTAAGCAGAATTGAACTAGATATGGCCCGTGTTTGTAGGAAGCCCAGTTCTTTTGTACTGTAAGCTCACTGATCGAACCCATAGGAAACAGAGTAGAGTAGAAGAGTGCTCTTTTCTCAAAAGCAGAGTGTGTTTCTTGTAAGGCGAGCTAGCATTTGTTTCCCAGTCCTAAATGGAGTTGAATCACATGCAGTTTCTGGTTCTACAAGCAAGAGTTGTTTTCTGGTAAGAAGAGTCACTATTGCGCTCCCATTGTCATACACAGGGCAAATAGCACTGGCGTCTGTTCCCAGCATGTACAGTGTATTGGACTGAAGAGGAGCTACTCTTCTTGTCAGTTTCCTAAGCAGAATTGAACTAGATATGGCCGTGTGTGGAGGAAGCACAGTTCTTTTTTTCTGAGCAAGCTCACTGTTTTGGCCCTATAGGAAACACAGTAGAGTAGAAGAGTGCTCTTTTCTCAAAAGCAGAGTGAGTTTCTTGTAAGGCGAGCTAGCGTTTCTTTCCCAGTCCTAAATGGAGTTGAATCACATGCAGTTTTTGATCCTACGAGCTAGAGTTGTTTTCTGGTAAGGAAAATCACTATTGCGCTCCCATTGCCACACACAGTGCAAAGAGGACTCGCGTCTGTTCCCATCAAGTATAATGTATTTGACTGAAGAGGAGCTACTGTTCTTGTCAGTTTCCTAAGCAGAGTTGAACTAGATATGGCCCCTGTGTGTAGGAAGCAAAATTTTTTTGTTCTGAGCAAGCTGACTGTTCGGACCCCATAGGAAACAGAGTAGAGTAGAAGAGTGCTCTTTTTTCAAAGCAGAGCGTGTTTCTTGTAAGGCGAACTAGTGCTTGTTTCCCAGTCTGAAATGGAGTTGAATCACATGGAGTTTTTGGTCCTAAGAGCAAGAGATGTTAACTAGTAAGAAAAGTCACTATTGCCCTCCCATTGCCATATTCAGTGCAAATAGCTCTCGCGTTGTTCCCAGCAAGTACAGTGTATTGGACTGAAGAGGAGCTACTCTTCTTGTCAGTTTCCTAAGTGGAGTTAAACTAGATATGGCCCGTGTGTGTAGGAAGCACAGTTCTTTTGTTCTGAGCAAGCTCACTATTCTGGCCCTATAGGAAACACAGTAGAGTAGAAGAGTGCTCTTTTCTGAGAAGCAGAGTGTGTTTCTTGTAAGGCGAGCTAGCATTTGTTTCCCAGTCCTAAATGGAGTTGAATCACATGCAGTTTCTGGATCTACGAGCAAGAGTTGTTTTCTCGTAAGGAGAGTCACTATTGCGCTCCCATTGTCATACACATTGCAAATAGCATTGGCATCTGTTCCCTGCATGTACATTGTATTGGACTGAAGAGGATCTACTGTTCTTGTCAGTTTCCTAAGCAGAATTGAACTGGATATGGCCCGTGTGTGTAGGAAGCACAGTTCTTTCCTTCTGAGCAAGCTCACTGTTCGGACCCCATAGGAAACACTGTAGAGTAGGAGAGTGCTCTTTTCTCAAAAGCCGAGTGTGTTTCTAGTAAGGCGAGCTAGCCTTTGTTTCGCAGTCCTAAATGGAGTTGAATCCCATGCAGTTTATGGTCCTATGAGCAAGAGTTGTTTTCTGGTAAGAAGAGTCACTATTGCACTCCCATTGTCATACACAGGGCAAATAGCACTGGCGTCTGTTCCCAGCATGTACAGTGTATTGGACTGAAGAGGATCTACTGTTCTTGTCAGTTTCCTAAGCAGAGTTGAACTAGATATAGTCGGTGTGTGTAGGAAGCACAGTTCTTTTGTTCTGAGCAAGCTCACTATTCTGGCCCTACAAAAAACACATTAGAGTAGAAGAGTGCTGTTTTCTCAAAAGCAGAGTGTGTTTATTGTAAGGCGAGCTAGCGTTTGTTTCCCAGTTCTAAATGGAGTTGAATCACATGCAATTTCTGGTCCTATGAGCAAGAGTTGTTTTCTGGTAAGAAGAGTCACTATTGTGCTCCCATTATCATACACAGGGCAAATAGCACTGGCGTCTGTTCCCAGCAAGTACAGTGTATTGGACTGAAGAGGAGCTACTGTTCTTGTCAGTTTCCTAAGCAGAGTTGAACTAGATATAGCCCGTGTGTGTATGAAGCACAGTTCTTTTGCTCTGAGTAAGCTCACTGTTCTGGCCCTATAGGAAACACCGTAGAGTAGAAGAGTGATCTTTTCTCAAAAGCAGAGTGTTCCTTGTAAGGGGAGCTAGCATTTGTTTCCGAGTCCTAAATGGAGTTGAATCACATGCAGTTTTTGATCCTACGAGACAGAGTTGTTTTCTGGTAAGGAAAGTCACTATTGCGCTCCCATTGCCACACACAGTGCAAAGAGGACTCGTGTCTGTTCCCATCAAGTACAGTGTATTGGACTGAAGAGGAGCTACTGTTCTTGTCAGTTTCCTAAGCAGAGTTGAACTAGATATGGCCCGTGTGTGTAGGAAGCCCAGTTCTTTTGTACTGTAAGCTCACTGATCGAACCCATAGGAAACACATTAGAGTAGAAGAGTGAACTTTTCTCAAAAGCAGAGTGTGTTTCTTGTAAGGCGAGCTAGCATTTGTTTCCCAGCCCTAAATGGAGTTGAATCACATGCAGTTTCTGGTCCTATGAGCAAGAGTTGTTTTCTGGTAAGAAGAGTCACTATTGCACTCCCATTGTCATACACAGGGCAAATAGCACTGGCGTCTGTTCCCAGCATGTACAGTGTATTGGACTGAAGAGGATCTACTGTTCTTGTCAGTTTCCTAAGCAGAATTGAACTAGATATGGCCATGTGTGTAGGAAGCACAGTTCTTTTGTTCTGAGCAAGCTCACAGTTCTGGCCCTATAGAAAACACAATAGAGTAGAAGAGTGATCTTTTCTCAAAAGCAGAGAATGTGTTTCTTGTAAGGCGAGCTAGCGTTTGTTTCCCAGTCCTAAATGGAGTTGAATCACATGCAGTTTTTGATCCTAAGAGCAAGAGTTGTTTTCTGGTAAGGTAAGTCACTATTGTGCTCCCATTGCCATACACAGTGCAAATAGCACTTGTGTCTGTTCCCAGCAAGTACAGTGTATTGGACTGAAGAGGATATACTGTTCTTGTCAGTTTCGTAAGCAGAATTGACCTAGATATTGCCGGTGTGTGTAGGAAGCACAGTTCTTTTGTTCTGAGCAAGCTCACTATTCTGGCCCTACAGGAAACACAGTAGAGTAGAAGAGTGCTCTTTTTTCAAAAGCAGAGTGTTTTTCTTGTAAGGCGACCTACTGTTTGTTTCCCAGTCCTAAATGGAGTTGAATCACATGCAGTTTCTGGTCCTACGAGCAAGAGTTGTTTTCTGATAAGAAGAGTCACTATTCCACTCCCATTGACATACACATTACAAATATGCTGGCGTCTGTTCCCAGCATGTACAGTGTATTGGACTGAAGAGTATCTACTGTTCTTGTCAGTTTCCTAAGCAGAATTGAACTAGATATGGCCGTGTGTGTAGGAAGCACAGTTCTTTTGTTCTGAGCAAGCTCACTGTTCTGGCCCTATAGGAAACACAGTAGAGTAGAAGAGTGATCTTTTCTCAAAAGCAGAGTGTGTTTCTTGTAAGGCGAGCTAGTGTTTGTTTCCCAGTCCTAAAAGGAGTTGAATCACATGCCGTTTTTGGTCCTACGAGCAAGAGTTGTTTTCTGGTAAGGAAAGTCACTATTGTGCTCCCATTGCCAAACACAATGCAAATAGCACTCACGTCTGTTCCCATTAAGTACAGTGTATTGGACTGAAGTGTAGCTACTGTTCTTGTCAGTTTCCTAAATAGAGTTGAACAGATATGGCCCGTGTGTGTAGGAAGCACGTTTTTTGGTTCTGAGCAAGCTCACTGTTCAGACCACATAGGAAACACTGTAGAGTAGAAGAGTGCTCTTTTCTCAAAAGCAGAGTGTGTTTCTTGTAAGGCGAGCTAGCGTTTGTTTTGCAGTCCTAAATGGAGTTGAATCACATGCAGTTTCTTGTCTTAGGAGCAAGAGTTGTTTTCTGTTAAGAAGAGTCACTATTGAGCTCCCATTGTCATACACAGGGCAAATAGCACTGGTGTCTGTTCCCAGCAAGTACAGTGTATTGGACTGAAGAGGAGCTATTGTTCTTGTCAGTTTCCTAAGCAGAGTTGAACTAGATATAGCCCGTGTGTGTAGGAAGCACAGTTCTTTTGTTCTGAGCAAGCTCACTGTTTGGAACTTAAAGGAAACACAGAAGAGTAGAAGAGTGCTCTTTTATCATAAGCAGAGTGTGTTTCTTATAAGGCGAGCTAGCGTTTGTTTCGCAGTACTAAATGGAGTTGAATCACATGCAGTTTTTGGTCCTACGAGCAAGAGTTGTTTTTGCTAAGAAGAGTCACTGTTGCGCTCCCTTTGTCATTCACAGTGCAAATAGCACTGGCGTCTGTTCCCACCAAGTACAGTGTATTGGACTGAAGAGGAGCTACTGTTCTTTTCAGTTTCCTAAGCAGAGTTGAACTAGATATGGCCCGTGTGTGTAGGAAGCCCAGTTCTTTTGTACTGTAAGCTCACTGTTCGAACCCATAGGAAACACATTAGAGTAGAAGAGTGAACTTTTCTCAAAAGCAGAGTGTGTTTCTTGTAAGGCGAGCTAGCATTTGTTTCCCAGTCCTAAATGGAGTTGAATCACATGCAGTTTTTGATCCTAAGTGCAAGAGTTATTTTCTGGTAAGGTAAGTCACTATTGTGCTCCCATTGCCATACACAGTGCAAATAGCACTTGCGTCTGTTCCCAGCAAGTACAGTGTATTGGACTGAAGAGGAGCTACTGTTCTTGTCAGTTTCATAAGCAGAATTGACCTAGATATTGCCGGTGTGTGTAGGAAGCACAGTTCTTTTGTTCTGAGCAAGCTCACTATTCTGGCCCTATAGGAAACACAGTAGAGTAGAAGAGTGCTCTTTTCTCAAAAGCAGAGTATGTTTCATGTAAGGCGAGCTAGCGTTTGTTTAGCAGTTGTAAATGGAGTTGAATCACATGCAGTTTCTGGTCCTACGAGCAAGAGTTGTTTTCTGGTAAGAAGAGTCAATATTGCGCTCCCATTGTCATACACATTACAAATAGCACTGGCGTCTGTTCCCAGCATGTACAGTGTATTGGACTGAAGAGGATATACTGTTCTTGTCAGTTTCCTAAGCAGAATTGAACTAGATATGGCCGTGTGTGTAGGAAGCACAGTTCTTTTGTTCTGAGCAAGCTCACTGTTCTAGCCCTACAGGAAACACAGTAGAGTAGAAGAGAGATCTTTTTTCAAAAGCAGAGTGTTTTTCTTGTAAGGCCACCTAGTGTTTGTTTCCCAGTCCTAAATGGAGTTGAATCACATGCAGTTTCTGGTCCTACGAGCAAGAGTTGTTTTCTGATAAGAAGAGTCACTATTCCACTCCCATTGACATACACATTACAAATATGCTGGCGTCTGTTCCCAGCATGTACAGTGTATTGGACTGAAGAGTATCTACTGTTCTTGTCAGTTTCCTAAGCAGAATTGAACTAGATATGGCCGTGTGTGTAGGAAGCACAGTTCTTTTGTTCTGAGCAAGCTCACTGTTCTGGCCCTATAGGAAACTCAGTAGAGTAGAAGAGTGATCTTTTCTCAAAAGCAGAGTGTGTTTCTTGTAAGGCGAGCTAGTGTTTGTTTCCCAGTCCTAAAAGGAGTTGAATCACATGCCGTTTTTGGTCCTACGAGCAAGAGTTGTTTTCTGGTAAGGAAAGTCACTATTGTGCTCCCATTGCCAAACACAATGCAAATAGCACTCACGTCTGTTCCCATTAAGTACAGTGTATTGGACTGAAGTGTAGCTACTGTTCTTGTCAGTTTCCTAAATAGAGTTGAACAGATATGGCCCGTGTGTGTAGGAAGCACGTTTTTTGGTTCTGAGCAAGCTCACTGTTCAGACCACATAGGAAACACTGTAGAATAGAAGAGTGCTCTTTTCTCAAAAGCAGAGTGTGTTTCTTGTAAGGAGAGCTAGCGTTTGTTTTGCAGTCCTAAATGGAGTTGAATCATATGCAGTTTCTTGTCCTAGGAGCAAGAGTTGTTTTCTGGTAAGAAGAGTCACTATTGAGCTCCCATTGTCATACACAGGGCAAATAGCACTGGCGTCTGTTCCCAGCAAGTTCAGTGTATTGGACTGAAGAGGAGCTATTGTTCTTGTCAGTTTCCTAAGCAGAGTTGAACTAGATATAGCCCGTGTGTGTAGGAAGCACAGTTCTTTTGTTCTGAGCAAGCTCACTGTTTGGAACTTAAAGGAAACACAGAAGAGTAGAAGAGTGCTCTTTTCTCAAAAGCAGAGTGTGTTTCTTGTAAGGCGAGCTAGCGTTTATTTTGCAGTCCTAAATGGAGTTGAATCACATGCAGTTTCTGGTCCTACGAGCAAGAGTTGTTTTCTGGTAAGAAGAGTCACTATTGTACTCCCATTGTCATACACAGGGCAAATAGCACTGGCGTCTGTTCCCAGCATGTACAGTGTATTGGACTGAAGAGGATCTACTGTTCTTGTCAGTTTCCTAAGCAGAATTGAACTAGATATGGCCATGTGTGTAGGAAGCACAGTTCTTTTGTTCTGAACAAGCTCACTGTTCTGGCCCTATAGAAAACACAATAGAGTAGAAGAGTGATCTTTTCTCAAAAGCAGAGAGTGTTTCTTGTAAGGCGAGCTAGCGTTTGTTTCCCAGTCCTAAATGGAGTTGAATCACATGCAGTTTTTGATCCTTAGAGCAAGAGTTGTTTTCTGGTAAGGTAAGTCACTATTGTGCTCCCATTGCCATACACAGTGCAAATAACACTTGTGTCTATTCCCAGCAAGTACAGTGTATTGGACTGAAGAGGAGCTACTGTTCTTGTCAGTTTCGTAAGCAGAATTGACCTAGATATTGCTGGTGTGTGTAGGAAGCACAGTTCTTTTGTTCTGAGCAAGCTCACTATTCTGGCCCTATAGGAAACACAGTAGAGTAGAAGAGTGCTCTTTTCTCAAAAGCAGAGAATGTTTCTTGTAAGGCGAGCTAGCGTTTGTTTCACAGTCGTAAATGGAGTTGAATCACATGCAGTTTCTGGTCCTACGAGCAAGTGTTGTTGTCTGGTAAGAAGAGTCAATATTGCGCTCCCATTGTCATACACATTACAAATAGCACTGGCGTCTGTTCCCAGCATGTACAGTGTATTGGACTGAAGAGGATATACTGTTCTTGTCAGTTTCCTAAGCAGAATTGAACTAGATATGGCCGTGTGTGTAGGAAGCACAGTTCTTTTGTTCTGAGCAAGCTCACTGTTCTAGCCCTATAGGAAACACAGTAGAGTAGAAGAGAGATCTTTTTTCAAAAGCAGAGTGTTTTTCTTGTAAGGCGACCTACTGTTTGTTTCCCAGTCCTTAATGGAGTTGAATCACATGCAGTTTCTGGTCCTACGAGCAAGAGTTGTTTTCTGATAAGAAGAGTCACTATTCCACTCCCATTGACATACACATTACAAATATGCTGGCGTCTGTTCCCAGCATGTACAGTGTATTGGACTGAAGAGTATCTACTGTTCTTGTCAGTTTCCTAAGCAGAATTGAACTAGATATGGCCGTGTGTGTAGGAAGCACAGTTCTTTTGTTCTGAGCAAGCTCACTGTTCTGGCCCTATAGGAAACACAGTAGAGTAGAAGAGTGATCTTTTCTCAAAAGCAGAGTGTGTTTCTTGTAAGGCGAGCTAGTGTTTGTTTCCCAGTCCTAAAAGGAGTTGAATCACATGCCGTTTTTGGTCCTACCAGCAAGAGTTGTTTTCTGGTAAGGAAAGTCACTATTGTGCTCACATTGCCATACACAATGCAAATAGCACTCACGTCTGTTCCCATTAAGTACAGTGTATTGGACTGAAGTGTAGCTACTGTTCTTGTCAGTTTCCTAAATAGAGTTGAACAGATATGGCCCGTGTGTGTAGGAAGCACAGTTCTTTTGTTCTGAGCAAGCTCACTGTTCAGACCACATAGGAAACACTGTAGAGTAGAAGAGTGATCTTTTCTCAAAAGCAGAGTGTGTTTCTTGTAAGGCGAGCTAGCGTTTGTTTTGCAGTCCTAAATGGAGTTGAATCATATGCAGTTTCTTGTCCTAGGAGCAAGAGTTGTTTTCTGGTAAAAAGAGTCACTATTGAGCTCCCATTGTCATACACAGGGCAAATAGCACTGGCGTCTGTTCCCAGCAAGTACAGTGTATTGGACTGAAGAGGAGCTATTGTTCTTGTCAGTTTCCTAAGCAGAGTTGAACTAGATATAGCCCGTGTGTGTAGGAAGCACAGTTCTTTTGTTCTGAGCAAGCTCACTGTTTGGAACTTAAAGGAAACACAGAAGAGTAGAAGAGTGCTCTTTTCTCAAAAGCAGAGAGTGTTTCTTGTAAGGCGAGCTAGCGTTTGTTTCCCAGTCCTAAATGGAGTTGAATCACATGCAGTTTTTGATCCTTAGAGCAAGAGTTGTTTTCTGGTAAGGTAAGTCACTATTGTGCTCCCATTGCCATACACAGTGCAAATAACACTTGTGTCTATTCCCAGCAAGTACAGTGTATTGGACTGAAGAGGAGCTACTGTTCTTGTCAGTTTCGTAAGCAGAATTGACCTAGATATTGCTGGTGTGTGTAGGAAGCACAGTTCTTTTGTTCTGAGCAAGCTCACTATTCTGGCCCTATAGGAAACACAGTAGAGTAGAAGAGTGCTCTTTTCTCAAAAGCAGAGTATGTTTCTTGTAAGGCGACCTACTGTTTGTTTCCCAGTCCTTAATGGAGTTGAATCACATGCAGTTTCTGGTCCTACGAGCAAGAGTTGTTTTCTGATAAGAAGAGTCACTAATCCACTCCCATTGACATACACATTACAAATATGCTGGCGTCTGTTCCCAGCATGTACAGTGTATTGGACTGAAGAGTATCTACTGTTCTTGTCAGTTTCCTAAGCAGAATTGAACTAGATATGGCCGTGTGTGTAGGAAGCACAGTTCTTTTGTTCTGAGCAAGCTCACTGTTCTGGCCCTATAGGAAACACAGTAGAGTAGAAGAGTGATCTTTTCTCAAAAGCAGAGTGTGTTTCTTGTAAGGCGAGCTAGTGTTTGTTTCCCAGTCCTAAAAGGAGTTGAATCACATGCCGTTTTTGGTCCTACCAGCAAGAGTTGTTTTCTGGTAAGGAAAGTCACTATTGTGCTCACATTGCCATACACAATGCAAATAGCACTCACGTCTGTTCCCATTAAGTACAGTGTATTGGACTGAAGTGTAGCTACTGTTCTTGTCAGTTTCCTAAATAGAGTTGAACAGATATGGCCCGTGTGTGTAGGAAGCACAGTTCTTTTGTTCTGAGCAAGCTCACTGTTCAGACCACATAGGAAACACTGTAGAGTAGAAGAGTGATCTTTTCTCAAAAGCAGAGTGTGTTTCTTGTAAGGCGAGCTAGTGTTTGTTTCCCAGTCCTAAAAGGAGTTGAATCACATGCCGTTTTTGGTCCTACCAGCAAGAGTTGTTTTCTGGTAAGGAAAGTCACTATTGTGCTCCCATTGTCATACACAGGGCAAATAGCACTGGCGTCTGTTCCCAGCAAGTACAGTGTATTGGACTGAAGAGGAGCTATTGTTCTTGTCAGTTTCCTAAGCAGAGTTCAATTAGATATAGCCCGTGGGTGTAGGAAGCACAGTTCTTTTGTTCTGAGCAAGCTCACTATTTGGAACTTAAAGGAAACACAGAAGAGTAGAAGAGTGCTCTTTTATCATAAGCAGAGTGTGTTTCTTATAAGGCGAGCTGTGGGGCGTTTACCCAACCACCCCCACAGTTCCCCAGAGTTTTCTTGAGTGCGAGCAGCAGGAAATATTAGATAGAAGGATTTATTGCGGAGAATATCGCGGAGAGAAACAGATAGAAAATAAAGGATAGCCTCGAGAGGGCCTGGAACCTATTCCAACGGGCCCCGACTGTCTCTGCCCCAGGGTTTTTATAGAGACGCCAAGGGGTGGAGCAAAAGACCTCCTCCCCCAGCACAGCCAAGTGCAGACCATCTCAGACACCTGCACTCAGGCCCGTGGTCTAATCATCCTCTATGAGGACCTGCTGGGTAAAGCCACGAGGAACCCGAGAATGGGCTCCCACAGGTCCCCCTTTCTTAATATATAAAAAAATAACTAATAATGGCTTACAGCAATCTCCAGAGCTGTAACACCTCCCAGTATGGGAGTAGAGGATGATATAGATGGCATTTCTCTTTTGAATTAGGTCCAAGGTGACTACAGCAGTCTTAGCTGCCTCAAGCCCTTTCTAAGCCAAAAACTCTTAAGGCAACTACAAACTTAAAGAATCCCTTAGCTTCATCATTACCATTAACAGGTTAACATAAACATTGCTATACAAAGCCACAATTCTCTGTCTTACAACTCAAAGCAAACTCTTAACAGAACCATTTGAATTAGCATATATGCTGCTATATATAGTTAACAATTTTCTCCGTCTTACAACTTTAACTCAATCATTAATTTTCTTGTTAACAGAACATAGGAAAAACTTCGATGTATTCACATCAAACTTAAATATTTCCTTAACTCCACAAAACCAGGGTGCATTAATATCAATAGGGTTCTGCAAACATAATTCAATCTCATAGCTCCTCCTTTTCTTTATAATTTTTTAAAGAAAACCTCAAACCTAGTTAGAAGAAACTCATACAATTCCTACAAACCCATATTGAAAAGCAGTCTTCTCAATCTAACCATTAACACTTTGAAAACTTAGCAAAACATCCAAAAGCAGTTTCTTAATAAAACTCTTTATACTTTAAAAGTAGTCTCTTAATATACCCCATTTGCATTTTTTACTAACAATAACATGACATTAATCCACTCAACTTTTGAAATTAGACTAAGAAATATTAACTCTTCCCCCTTTCTTTATAATTTAAGCAAAATCTCAAGCCTAGTTAGAAAACCCAAACTTCTGTTTAAACAGTTCGGTTTGTAACACAAACCAGTTCCATAAGTAATTCCATTTTACATAAACAGTTCCACAAAACAATTCATGAATCACCAGTTAATAAAGCATATATGCATACACAAAACTGCATCTTGATTCTAGGTAGAAATAATAAATTTCTTCATTTAAACAGTTCCATTTTTTTATGAATAAACTCAAAATTGTCCCATTGCAATGAAATAAATCTCTATTGTTCATTTCATTTCTTAAGTCCCAAAATTCAAATGATAAATTCTGGTACGAGCCTTCCAAATATGAAGAAATCCATAACCAAAATCTTTTTGTAATTTTATCTCATTTTAAGTTCAAAAAGTTCAAACAAGAAATAAATTCTGGTATCAGGCTTTCACTTCCAAATATGAAGAGACTTTTTACAACCAAAACTTTTTGCCGTTAACAATTTTACTTCAAACAAGCGTCTCTGCAACTTTTGTTCTCACAGACAGAGACCTTTTTAGGTACAGTAGTATTCTAAACCGCACCGTTTTTGATGTTAGCTCAGGTTTTTCTGTGTTGCGTTGATTTTCCATGAATCTCAGCTGCGGATGCCTTGTGCTAGTTCTGGCGTCCGCCATTCTTAGCCTCTTAGCGGCTTCTGGAGCTTTTGAAACCGCTCAGACTGCCTGCTTTGCAGTCTGCTAGGACACTAACTTCTGTATGTCTCAGGTTCTTTCACCATATACATTAAGAATAGACTCACACTTAACATTTACACTTTACAAACTCACATATAACCTTTTGCCTTGCAAAGCATTTAGACTCACATTCAACATCTACATTTTACAAACTCACATATAACGTATTAACATCTACTTATTTATACTCCTTAAGGAAACTATAGAACTACTTTAGCAAATATATTTCTTATTACTTATATATTTCTTATATTCATTCCATCTTATTCTTATTTAAACTTACATTTACAGCTAACATCTTTACTTCTTACAAGCTTATCACTACATGTCTTAAGACTACCTTAGATACTTCTTGCAAGCTTATATTCTTAAAGGATCTATAGATCTATTTTACAAACTTTTATAAGGCTATCATTAGCATATATTTAACTTAGCAAACACCTAAAGATTTCTTAACACAGATCTAACAAGAGAATTTTTACAAACTCACATATCTTATTTTCATCTTTTTCTATTTCTTACTCTTAATTATTAGTACTATCTCTATTAGACAGATTCTCTTAACTAGACAGGAAGTACATACATCATTTCCAAAGTTTAGAGTTTATAGTCAGCTTTGTTATAAAGCACTGGGATTTAGTGAGTGTTGTTGTTATAGAATTGTGATAGTTGTTGCTAGGGGACTGTAACCTTCCCAGGATGATGCCACACTCCAAAGTTGCCAGTTCTCTCAGCCGTTCCGGACCCAGCAGAGATGCACTGTCAGTGGTAGACGGTGTTTAACTAGAGGCTGTCCCTTCACCCAAATTCATAATAGTTCCCCTAAGTGCTTCAATTCAGACAAATGTTTCTATTATAGCAGTACTCTTGGTTTGCTCTACCGAAAAAACTTCATTTCATACTGAGGGTGAAATTACCATATTTAGCTGCTGTAAGGTCTTTGCCAAATACCGCACAGCTATTAGGCGATATAACGTATTTTTCCAAAGGAGCTAGTAAAGCCAAAAGTGGCACAGCTCCGAACTCTATTTCCTCACTGTTTGCATCAACCAGTGACAAAACCTCAGAAACACTGATCGAGCCACTTTCATTCTGGTTCCTTTGTAGGAACGTCATTGGAGCTGACCTTTCTTAGTTCCACGCTCCTTACCAGACGCTCCGGTAAACACCGAGCTTCATTCTCCTCTTGTGAAAAAACACAAACATGTCCTAGACCCCATATTAACACAGGATTAGTACCCTTCCATAATCCCAAGCAGGGTTCTTTCTATTTCTCATTACCCTCAGCTAAAGGACCAGGAAGACTGGAGTGAACTCTAATATGGCCCACAAAGCATGGCAGCTTTCTTTTGTGGAATAGCGTCTTGGATTTGTTGAAACATTTTGACTGGATTGTTAGTTCCAGTATTTTTACCAAAACTGTTACTATTCAAAAGAGTTAAGAACATAGATGTTCTTTCATGAAACATATCCTTCATTAGCTTACTCTGAGAAAAAGCATTTTCAGGATTTAGCATTTTCATTTTATTAGCTTTAACTACTGATGTTATTAGCAGCTGTGATATTTAGCATTGATTTCTTATAAGGAACTTTCAGGTGAAGCTTTTTTTTAAGACAGATTTTCTGAAGTTTGTTTCCCATCTATAAAGCAGTCATTTCTTTTTGAATGCCTGTTTCTTATCCCCTTAATTAGATTTGCAGAGGAATCACTCATTGCAGGCAGTTTGTTCAAAAGGTAAATAATTTTTAATTTCACATAAGTTTCTTCATATCTAAGACAACGTTCAGTGTATAAACTGCTTTCTTGCTTTTGTAAGGATTTTAAAGTGACTTGTTTGCTCTTATAGGTAGCTTTTTGGTCATCCAACTACCGTAAAAATTTTGCACAGCTATTAGGGTAAATAAGGCATTTTACCAACCCCCAAACCACGAAGTGCCTAGTTCCATATCCTTTCAATATTTCATTGGAACTGACACTTAAAACTCTTAGATGATTTTCCTCCTTATTCTTTTAAAAGCTGAATTTTAAATTTACCATGAACATATTTTCGAGCTGACAAACGTGTTTCAGGGCAATGTCACCATCTTTAGCGGAAAAAACTACCTTTCCCAGAATGCATTTCCCTTATATCAGTCCATAATACTATCAGTCCCTTATATCAGTCCTTTATATCATTTTCCTTATATCAGTCATTTCCCATAGTTCTTTTCGGGTCTGAGAGTCAACTGGTTCTCTTTTTACCAGACTTGCTTACAAATTCTTGCCCGGGAGGTTTGAACAAAGTTTTTTGCTTTTACAACGGAAGATTTGAACAGGCATTTTACATTTTTAATTATGGGACATTGGGAGGTTTCTGGTCTCTCCTCAGCTGGCTTTAACAGGTGTCTCTCCTTTAATTGACACTGGCCCCCAAATCAGAACTGCACCTGCCTCGTTAGCGCGCATTGAGGTGGGCAATTTCTGATAGCAACTTTCCTCGGGGCTTGTGTTTGTCTTAGCCAGTCAGTGAAAAACAAGATCATGCACTACAGCTTTTCCATAGCTCTTTCGGAGAGATTTTCTCCCACTGATTTATCTCATTTTGCTTGTTCCTTCCTTCCCCAGATGCAGAGCTTCAAATATCTGCGGCTCTGTACCTCTGCTAGCTGCCCTTGGAAGTAGGGGCTTTTTTTTCTCCCCAATCCGCCTCAAATTCTAGCAGCTTTTTTAGGTCATATATTTTTCTGGGGAGGATTATGTCCCTTCTGTTTCTTCGGAGTGTTTTTCCCAGACAGTTCCCAGTTTGGTCTCAGTTTATCCCCTCTACCCCAGAAACAGTTTCCGACACTACAGTGGTGGCTTTCCCTGCTACTGAAGGTAGGGGTTTTTTGTCTGTTTTCAAGGTCTGTGTGGTTAGCGTACAGATTGAAAGTCTAACAAGGGAGGTTTTTGCCATCTCTAAACTCCCACTAGGACAGGTGTTTTACTTCATCAGGCCTTCACCTGACCCAGTCCCCCAGTGGGTTGCGTTTGCTTGTCTGGGTGCTCAAGGACAGAGCTTATGCCAGAGGCAATCACCCCTCAGGGCTACACTCCCTCATCTCAGGGGAGTCAGTTGAAACAAAGCTTTTCTCAAAGAGGTGTTTTCTCTGACAGAAAAGAAAGCTTTACTCCTGGATAGTTCTGTTCTGCCCTGGCTGGGCTCTTTCCCCAGACAGCGTTCTGACTCAGCAGCACAACTGCTTCAGACACAGTTCAGCTTTACTGTTTTCCCAGAAAGGTCCTTATTCTGATAGGAAAGCTTTTTCTCAGATTTCTTTTTGCAGCTGTAGACCTATCAACCCGGGACTTGTAGGAAAGTGGACAACTGTGCCGTTCCCACTGGCTTTAGCTTTGGTTGTTCATTAGCAATCTTCCCCGGGGTCCTGCACCTTCCTGCCTCAGCTCTGTGCTCCAGGAAGTTTGCAACTGCAGGAACCCTAGTATCCCCGAAATGCACCCCAACTCAGAGATGCTGGCCAGTCACCTCTGGGTTTTTGGTCAGAAGCGAGGATACAATGCTAACAGTTTGCATGCTTCAGGGGATCTTTGCATTAGGACGATTAGGAGCACCTTTTCATTCTGAAATGCTCACTCAGAAACAAAACCCTTGATGCCTCAGCTCCACTGTAACTGAAAAGCTTGGCTTTTTTGCTTTTCTCAGGTAAAGTTTCCCGCCCTTTTGGGCTCTCTGTAGCTTTTTACCCACACTCTCCCAGCGTTTCCCTCAGGGTACTCTGACCCACTGTCTTTTACTAGTTTAAAGAGACAGAGCTTAGTAGAGGTTTTTAGGAACTTGTCCCTGCCTCCTGCATTGCAGGGAGGATTTTTAAAGCTTGAAAGAACTTAGGTTTTGCTGTCTTCAGTTTGTTGTTTTCCCTTTGAGCTAATCACAGGTGGTCCCCATATTAATATCTTCAGGTGATTCTAATTTTTGTCCTTCTGAGAGAAAGTTAAAGGCTTTAGTTTTTAAGTTTAAGAGAGCTTTTGAGAAAGATAAGGCTTTTTAGAGAGTTCCCAAGTTTTCCAAGAAAAGCTTTTAGTTTAAGAGAAAGATTTTTTTCCCCAGGAGAAAGACCAACTTTTCCCAAAACTTCCCAACTTTAAACTTTGGCTTTTTACACCCCCCATTTTTGCCTCAGGGAGAAATCACTTTCTCCTGCCGCTTGGACTTAGCATTTCAGCTGTCCCTAGGTCAAAAGCTTCCATAGGAAACTTTTTCTTCCCCATAAGCTCAGAGAAGAGCTTTTTTACTACCCAAAAAGCCCAAAGAAAGATTTTTTTTCCCAGTTTGCGTTTATATCCCCCAAAGTTAGAAAATTGAAGAGTTTTTCTGTCTAGTTGCCTTACTTATTTTTTCTTACAGTCTTACACTTCTAAGTTTTTCCTACACTATTCTACTACCCTATGCCTTATTTTTCACAGAAGTTGAGAAAGGGATAGAAGATAGAAAATTTTGACAGAAGAGAATTTTGCTGCAGCATCGGACATCCTTCCAGTCCGCTTTTTTCTCTCGAGGATAAAACCCCTGCCTCTCAATATATATAAAAAATATATATTTTCCATAACACCGGCATGCCTCATCCACTGGCAGGGCTGAACTCAGCACTTTCGCCAAAAAACTCTGTAATAAAACTATTATTTTCCTTTATCTTTAGTCCCTATTACTTTGTCTTTAGTCCCTGTTCATTTGTCTTTAGTCCCCCCTTCTTTTTTAGTCCCCCCTTTTTTTCTTTAGTCCCTTTTTTTCTTTTTTCTTTAGTCCCTGTTCATGGCGCCATTCTGTGGGGCGTTTACCCAACCACCCCCACAGTTCCCCAGAGTTTTCTTGAGTGCGAGCAGCAGGAAATATTAGATAGAAGGATTTATTGCAGAGAATATCGCGGAGAGAAACAGATAGAAAATAAAGGATAGCCTCGAGAGGGCCTGGAACCTATTCCAACGGGCCCCGACTGTCTCTGCCCCAGGGTTTTTATAGAGACGCCAAGGGGTGGAGCAAAAGACCTCCTCCCCCAGCACAGCCAAGTGCAGACCATCTCAGACACCTGCACTCAGGCCCGTGGTCTAATCATCCTCTATGAGGACCTGCTGGGTAAAGCCACGAGGAACCCGAGAATGGGCTCCCACAGCGAGCTAGCGTTTGTTTCGCAGTACTAAATGGAGTTGAATCACATGCAGTTTTTGGTCCTACGAGCAAGAGTTGTTTTTGCTAAGAAGAGTCACTATTGCGCTCCCTTTGTCATTCACAGTGCAAATAGCACTGGCGCCTGTTCCCATCAAGTACAGTGTATTGGACTGAAGAGGAGCTACTGTTCTTTTCAGTTTCCTAAGCAGAGTTTAACTAGATATGGCCCGTGTGTGTAGGAAGCCCAGTTCTTTTGTACTGTAAGCTCACTGATCGAACCCATAGGAAACACATTAGAGTAGAAGAGTGAACTTTTATCAAAAGCAGAGTGTGTTTCTTGTAAGGCGAGCTAGCATTTGTTTCCCAGTCCTAAATGGAGTTGAATCACATGCAGTTTCTGTTCCTACGAGCAAGAGTTGTTTTCTGGTAAGAAGAGTCACTATTGCACTCCCATTGTCATACACAGGGCAAATAGCACTGGCGTCTGTTCCCAGCATGTACAGTGTATTGGACTTAAGAGGATCTACTGTTCTTGTCAGTTTCCTAAGCAGAATTGATCTAGATATGGCGCGTGTGTGTAGGAAGCACAGTTCTTTTGTTCTGAGCAAGCTCACTGTTCTGGCCCTATAGGAAACATAGTAGAGTAGAAGAGTGCTCTTTTCTCAAAAGCAGAGTGTGTTTCTTGTAAGGCGAGCTAGTGTTTGTTTCCAAGTCTTAAATGGAGTTGAATCACATGCAAATCTGGTCCGATGAGCAATAGTTGTTTTCTGGTAAGAAGAGTCATTATTGTGCTCCCATTGTCATACAAAAAGCAAATAGCACTGTCGTCTGTTCCCAGCATGTACAGTGTATTGGACTGAAGAGGAGCTACTGTTCTTGTCAGTTTCCTAAACAGAATTGAACTAGATATGGCCGTGTGTGTAGGAAGCACAGTTCTTTTGTTCTGAGCAAGCTAACTGTTCTGGCCCTACAGGAAACACAGTAGAGTAGAAGAGTGCTCTTTTCTCAAAGGCAGAGTGTGTTGCTTGTAAGGCGAGCTAGCGTTTGTTTTCCAGTCCTAAATGGAGTTGAATCACATGCAGTTGTTGGTCCAACGAGCAAGAGTTGTTTTCTGGTAAGGAAAGTCACTATTGTGCTCCCATTGCCATGCACAGTGCAAAGAGCACTCGCGTCTGATCCCAGCAAGTACAGTGTATTGTACTGAAGAGGAGGTATTGTTCTTGTCAGTTTCCTAAGCAGAGTTGAACTAGATATGGACCGTGTGTGTAGGAAGCACAGTTCTTTTGTTCTGAGCAAGCTCACTGTTCAGACCCCATAGGAAACACAGTAGAGTAGAAGAGTGCTCTTTTCTCAAAAGCAGAGTGTGTTTCTTGTAATGCTAGCTAGCGTTTGTTTCCCAGTTCTAAATGTAGTTGAATCCCATGCAGTTTTTCGTCCTATGATCAAGAGTTGTTTTCTGGTAAGAAGAGTCACTATAGCGCTCCAATTGCCATACACACTGCAAATAGCACTCGCGTCTGTTCCCAGCAAGTAATGTGTATTGGACTGAAGAGATTCCTAAGCAGAGTTGAACTAGATATGGCCCGTGTGTGTAGGAAGCACAGTTCTTTTGTTCTGAGCAAGCTCACTGTTCGGACCCCATAGGAAACACAGTAGAGTAGAAGAGTGCTCTTTTCTCAAAAGCAGAGTGTGTTTCTTGTAATGCTAGCTAGCGTTTGTTTCCCAGTCCTAAATGGGAGTTGAATCACATGCAGTTTCTGGTCCTACGAGCAAGAGTTGTTTTCTGGTAACAAGAGTCACTATTGCGCTCCCACTGTCATACACAGGGCAAATAGCACTGGCGTCTGTTCCCAGCATGTACAGTGTATTGGAATGAAGAGGAGCTACTGTTCTTGTCGTTTCCTAAGCAGAGTTGAACTATATATGGCTGTGTGTAGGAAGCACAGTTCTTTTGTTCTGAGCAAGCTCACTGTTCGGAACCCATAGGAAACACAGTAGAGTAGAAGAGTGCTCTTTTCTCAAAAGCAGAGTGTGTTTCTTGTAATGCTAGCTAGCGTTTGTTTCCCAGTCCTAAATGGGAGTTGAATCACATGCAGTTTCTGATCCTATGAGCAAGAATTGTTTTCTGGTAAGAAGAGTCACTATTGTGCTCCCACTCTCATACACAGGGCAAATAGCACTGGCGTCTGTTCCCAGCAAATACAGTGTATTGGACTGAAGAGGAGCTACTGTTCTTTTCAGTTTCCTAAGCAGAGTTGAACTAGATATAGCCCGTGTGTTTAGGAAGCACAGTTCTTTTTTTCTGAGCAAGCTCACTGTTTTGGCCCTATAGGAAACACAGTAGAGTAGAAGAGTGCTCTTTTCTCAAAAGCAGAGTGTGTTTCTTGTAAGGCGAGCTAGCGTTTGTTTCCCAGTCCTAAATGGAGTTGAATCACATGCTGTTTTTGGTCCTACAAGCAAGAGTTGTTTTCTGGTAAGGAAAGTCACTGTTATGCTCCCATTGCCACACACAGGGCAAATAGGACTTGCGTCTGTTCCCATCAAGTACAGTGTATTGGACTGAAGAGGAGCTACTGTTCTTGGCAGATTCCTAAGCAGAGTTGAACTAGATATGGCCCGTGTGTGTAGGAAGCACAGTTCTTTTGTTCTGAGCAAGCTCACTTTTCGAACCCCATAGGAAACACATTAGATTGAAGAGTGCTCTTTTCTAAAAAGCAGAGTGTGTTTCTTGTAAGGCGAACTAGCGTTTGTTTCCCACTCC
The DNA here is from genome assembly GCF_949786415.1 of Peromyscus eremicus. NCBI lineage: Eukaryota > Metazoa > Chordata > Mammalia > Rodentia > Cricetidae > Peromyscus > Peromyscus eremicus. The sequence goes on along the minus strand of NW_026737412.1, from coordinate 14,447 downwards.
TAAATGGAGTTGAATCACATGCAGTTTCTGGTCCTACGAGCAAGAGCTGTTTTCTGGTAAGAAGAGTCACTATTGTGCTCCCATAGTCATACACAGTGCAAATAGCACTGTCGTCTGTTCCCAGCATGTACAGTGTATTGGACTGAAGGGGATCTACTGTTCTTGTCAGTTTCCTAAGCAGAATTGAACTAGATATGGCCGTGGGTGTAGGAAGCACAGTTTTTTTGTTCTGAGCAAGCTCACTGTTTAGGCCCTATAGGAAACACAGCAGAGTAGAAGATGTTCTTTTCTCAAAAGTAGAGTGTGTTTCTTGTAAGGCGAGCTAGCGTTTGTTTTCCAGTCCTAAATGGAGTTGAATCACATGCAGTTGTTTGTCCCACGTGTAAGAGTTGTTTTCTGGTAAGGAAAGTCACTATTGTGCTCCCATTGCCATACACAGTGCAAATAGCACTCGCCTCTGTTCCCAGCAAGTACAGTGTATTGCACTGAAGAGGAGCTACTGTTCTTGTCAGTTTCCTAAGCAGAGTTAAACTATATATGGCACTTGTGTGTAGGAAGCACAGTTTTTTGTTCTGAGCAAGCTCACTGTTCGGACCCCAATGGAAACACAGTAGAGTAGAAGAGTGCTCTTTTCTCAAAGACAAAGTGTGTTGCTTGTAAGGCGAGCTAGCGTTTGTTTTCCAGTCCTAAATGGAGTTGAATCACATGCAGTTGTTGGTCCAACGAGCAAGAGTTGTTTTCTGGTAAGGAAAGTCACTATTGTGCTCCCATTGCCATGCACAGTGCAAAGAGCACTCGCGTCTGATTTCAGCAAGTACAGTGTATTGTACTGAAGAGGAGGTATTGTTCTTGTCAGTTTCCTAAGCAGAGTTGAACTAGATATGGACCGTGTGTGTAGGAAGCACAGTTCTTTTGTTCTGAGCAAGCTCACTGTTCAGACCCCATAGGAAACACAGTAGAGTAGAAGAGTGCTCTTTTCTCAAAAGCAGAGTGTGTTCCTTGTAATGCTAGCTAGCGTTTGTTTCCCAGTTCTAAATGTAGTTGAATCCCATGCAGTTTTTCGTCCTATGATCAAGAGTTGTTTTCTGGTAAGAAGAGTCACTATAGCGCTCCAATTGCCATACACACTGCAAATAGCACTCGCGTCTGTTCCCAGCAAGTAATGTGTATTGGACTGAAGAGATTCCTAAGCAGAGTTGAACTAGATATGGCCCGTGTGTGTAGGAAGCACAGTTCTTTTGTTCTGAGCAAGCTCACTGTTCGGACCCCATAGGAAACACAGTAGAGTAGAAGAGTGCTCTTTTCTCAAAAGCAGAGTGTGTTTCTTGTAATGCTAGCTAGCGTTTGTTTCCCAGTCCTAAATGGGAGTTGAATCACATGCAGTTTTTGGTCCTACAAGCAAGAGTTGTTTTCTGGTAACAAGAGTCACTATTGCGCTCCCACTGTCAAACACAGGGCAAATAGCACTGGCGTCTGTTCCCAGCATGTACAGTGTATTGGACTGAAGGGGATCTACTGTTCTTGTCAGTTTCCTAAGCAGAATTGAACTAGATATGGCCGTGGGTGTAGGAAGCACAGTTTTTTTGTTCTGAGCAAGCTCACTGTTTAGGCCCTATAGGAAACACAGCAGAGTAGAAGATGTTCTTTTCTCAAAAGTAGAGTGTGTTTCTTGTAAGGCGAGCTAGCGTTTGTTTTCCAGTCCTAAATGGAGTTGAATCACATGCAGTTGTTTGTCCCACGTGTAAGAGTTGTTTTCTGGTAAGGAAAGTCACTATTGTGCTCCCATTGCCATACACAGTGCAAATAGCACTCGCCTCTGTTCCCAGCAAGTACAGTGTATTGCACTGAAGAGGAGCTACTGTTCTTGTCAGTTTCCTAAGCAGAGTTAAACTATATATGGCACCTGTGTGTAGGAAGCACAGTTTTTTGTTCTGAGCAAGCTCACTGTTCGGACCCCAATGGAAACACAGTAGAGTAGAAGAGTGCTCTTTTCTCAAAAGCAGAGTGTGTTTCTTGTAAGGCGAGCTAGCGTTTGTTTCCCAGTCCTAAATGGGAGTTGAATCACATGCAGTTTCTGGTCCTACGAGCAAGAGTTGTTTTCTGGTAAGAAGAGTCACTATTGCGCTCCCACTGTCATACACAGGGCAAATAGCACTGGCGTCTGTTCTCAGCATGTACAGCGTATTGGACTGAAGAGGAGCTACTGTTCTTGTCAGTTTCCTAAGCAGAGTTGAACTAGATATGGCCGTGTGTGTAGGAAGCACAGTTCTTTTGTTCTGAGCAAGCTCACTGTTCAGAACCCATAGGAAACACAGTAGAGTAGAAGAGTGCTCTTTTCTCAAAAGCAGAGTGTGTTTCTTGTAATGCTAGCTAGCGATAGTTTCCCAGTCCTAAATGGGAGTTGAATCACATGCAGTTTCTGGTCCTACGAGCAAGAATTGTTTTCTGGTAAGAAGAGTCACTATTATGCTCCCACTCTCATACACAGGGCAAATAGCACTGGCGTCTGTTCCCAGCAAATACAGTGTATTGGACTGAAGAGGAGCTACTGTTCTTTTCAGTTTCCTAAGCAGAGTTGAACTAGATATAGCCCAATGTGTTTAGGAAGCACAGTTCTTTTTTTCTGAGCAAGCTCACTGTTTTGGCCCTATAGGAAACACAGTAGAATAGAAGAGTGCTCTTTTCTCAAAAGCAGAGTGTGTTTCTTGTAAGGCCAGCTAGCGTTTGTTTCCCAGTCCTAAATGGAGTTGAATCACATGCAGTTTTTGGTCCTACAAGCAAGAGTTGTTTTCTGGTAAGGAAAGTCACTATTGTGCTCCCATTGCCACACACAGTGCAAATAGGACTTGCGTCTGTTCCCATCAAGTACAGTGTATTGGACTGAAGAGGAGCTACTGCTCTTGTCAGTTTCCTAAGCAGAGTTGAACTAGATATGGCCCGTGTGTGTAGGAAGCACAGTTCTTTTGTTCTGAGCCATCTAGCTGTTCGGACCAAATAGGAAACACCATAGAGTAGAAGAGTGCCCTTTTCTCAAAAGCATTGTGTATTTCTTGTAAGGCGAGCTAGGGTTTGTTTCCCTGTCCTAAATGGATTTGAATCACATGCAGTTTCTGGTCCAACGAGCAAGAGTTGTTTTCTGGTAAGAAGAGTCACTATTGGGCTCCCATTATCATACACAGGGCAAATAGCACTGGCGTCTGTTCCCAGCATGTACAGTGTATTGGACTGAAGATGATCTACTGTTCTTGTCAGTTTCCTAAGCAGAGTTGAACTAGATATGGACCGTGTGTGTAGGAAGCACAGTTCTTTTGTTCTGAGCAAGCTCACTGTTCGGACCCCATAGGAAACACAGTAGAATAGAAGAGTGCTCTTTTCTCAAAAGCAGAGTGTGTTTTTTGTAAGACGCACTAGTGTTTGTTTCCCAGTCCTAAATGTAGTTGAATCCCATGCAGTTTTTCGTCCTATGAGCATGAGTTGTTTTCTGGTAAGAAGAGTCACTATAGCACTCCAATTGCCATACACACTGCAAATAGCACTCGCGTCTGTTCCCAGCAAGTAATGTGTATTGGACTGAAGAGGAGCTACTGTTCTTGTCAGATTCCTAAGCAGAGTTGAACTAGATATGGCCGTGTGTGTAGGAAGCACAGTTCTTTTGTTCTGAGCAAGCTCACTTTTCGAACCCCATAGGAAACACATTAGATTGAAGAGTGCTCTTTTCTAAAAAGCAGAGTGTGTTTCTTGTAAGGCGAGCTAGCATTTGTTTTCCAGTCCTAAATGGAGTTGAATCACATGCAGTTTCTGGTCCTACGAGCAAGAGCTGTTTTCTGGTAAGAAGAGTCACTATTGTGCTCCCATAGTCATACACAGTGCAAATAGCACTGTCGTCTGTTCCCAGCATGTACAGTGTATTGGACTGAAGGGGATCTACTGTTCTTGTCAGTTTCCTAAGCAGAATTGAACTAGATATGGCCGTGGGTGTAGGAAGCACAGTTTTTTTGTTCTGAGCAAGCTCACTGTTTAGGCCCTATAGGAAACACAGCAGAGTAGAAGATGTTCTTTTCTCAAAAGTAGAGTGTGTTTTTTGTAAGGCGAGCTAGCGTTTGTTTTCCAGTCCTAAATGGAGTTGAATCACATGCAGTTGTTTTTCCCACGTGTAAGAGTTGTTTTCTGGTAAGGAAAGTCACTATTGTGCTCCCATTGCCATACACAGTGCAAATAGCACTCGCGTCTTTTCCCAGCAAGTACAGTGTTTTGCACTGAAGAGGAGCTACTGTTCTTGTCAGTTTCCTAAGCAGAGTTAAACTATATATGGCACGTGTGTGCAGGAAGCACAGTTCTTTTGTTCTGAGCAAGCTCACTGTTCGGAACCCATAGGAAACACAGTAGAGTAGAAGAGTGCTCTTTTCTCAAAGGCAGAGTGTGTTTCTTGTAATGCTAGCTAGCGTTTGTTTCCCAGTCCTAAATGGGAGTTGAATCACATGCAGTTTCTGGTCCTACGAGCAAGAATTGTTTTCTGGTAAGAAGAGTCACTATTGTGCTCCCACTCTCATACACAGGGCAAATAGCACTGGCGTCTGTTCCCAGCATGTACAGTGTATTGGACTGAAGATGATCTACTGTTCTTGTCAGTTTCCTAAGCAGAGTTGAACTAGATATAGCCCATGTGTTTAGGAAGCACAGTTCTTTTTTTCTGAGCAAGCTCACTGTTTTGGCCCTATAGGAAACACTGTAGAGTAGAAGAGTGCTCTTTTCTCAAAAGCAGAGTGTGTTTCTTGTAAGGCCAGCTAGCATTTGTTTCCCAGGCCTAAATGGAGTTGAATCACATGCAGTTTTTGGTCCTACAAGCAAGAGTTGTTTTCTGGTAAGGAAAGTCACTATTACGCTCCCATTGCCACACACAGTGCAAATAGGACTTGCGTCTGTTCCCATCAAGTACCTTGTATTGGACTGAAGAGGAGCTACTGTTCTTGTCAGTTTCCTAAGCAGAGTTGAACTAGATATGGCCCATGTGTGTAGGAAGCACAGTTCTTTTGTTCTGAGCAAGCTCACTGTTCAGAACCCATAGGAAACACAGTAGAGTAGAAGAGTGCTCTTTTCTCAAAAGCAGAGTGTGTTTCTTGTAATGCTAGCTAGCCTTTGTTTCCCAGTCCTAAATGGGAGTTGAATCACATGCAGTTTCTGGTCCTACGAGCAAGAATTGTTTTCTGGTAAGAAGAGTCACTATTGTGCTCCCACTCTCATACACAGGGCAAATAGCACTGGCGTCTGTTCCCAGCAAGTAATGTGTATTGGACTGAAGAGGAGCTACTGTTCTTGTCAGATTCCTAAGCAGAGATGAACTAGATATGGCCCGTGTGTGTAGGAAGCACAGTTCTTTTGTTCTGAGCAAGCTCACTATTCTGGCCCTATAGGAAACACAGTAGAGTAGAAGAGTGCTCTTTTCTCAAAAGCAGAGTATGTTTCATGTAAGGCGAGCTAGCGTTTGTTTAGCAGTTGTAAATGGAGTTGAATCACATGCAGTTTCTGGTCCTACGAGCAAGAGTTGTTTTCTGGTAAGAAGAGTCACTACTGAGCTCCCATTGTCATACACAGGGCAAATAGCAATGGCGTCTGTTCCCTGCAAGTACAGTGTATTGGACTGAAGAGGAGCTATTGTTCTTGTCAGTTTCCTAAGCAGAGTTGAACTAGATATAGCCCGTGTGTGTAGGAAGCACAGTTCTTTTGTTCTGAGCAAGCTCACTGTTTGGAACTTAAAGGAAACACAGAAGAGTAGAAGAGTGCTCTTTTATCATAAGCAGAGTGTGTTTCTTATAAGGCAAGCTAGCGTTTGTTTCGCAGTACTAAATGGAGTTGAATCACATGCAGTTTTTGGTCCTACGAGCAAGAGTTGTTTTCTGTTAAGGAAAGTCACTATTGTGCTCCCATTGCCATACACAGTGCAAATAGCACTCGCGTCTGTTCCCAGCAAGTACAGTGTATTGGACTGAAGAGGAGCTACTGTTCTTGTCAGTTTCCTAGGGAGAGTTGAACTAGATATGGCCCGTGTGTGTAGGAAGCACAGTTCTTTTGTTCTGAGAAAGCTCACTGTTCAGACCCCATAGGAAACACTGTAGAGTAGAAGAGTGCTCTTTTCTCAAAAGCAGAGTGTGTTTCTTGTAAGGCGAGCTAGCGTTTGTTTTGCAGTCCTAAATGGAGTTGAATCACACGCAGTTTCAGGTCCTATGAGCAAGAGATTTTTCTGGTAAGAAGAGACACTATTGAGCTCCCATTGTCATTCACAGGGCAAATAGCACTGGCGTCTGTTCCCAGCATGTACAGTGTATTGGACTGAAGATGATCTACTGCTCTTGTCAGTTTCCTAAGCAGAGTTGAACTAGATATGGCCCGTTTGTGTAGGAAGCACAGTTCTTTTGTTCTGAGCAAGCTCACCGTTCAGGCCCTAAAGAAAACACAATAGAGTAGAAGAGTGATCTTTTCTCAAAAGCAGAGTGTGTTTCTTGTAAGGCGAGCTAGCATTTGTTTCCCAGTCCTAAATGGAGTTGAATCACATGCAGTTTTTGATCCTACGAGCAAGAGTTGTTTTCTGGTAAGGTAAGTCACTATTGTGCTGCCATTGCCATACACAGTGCAAATAGCACTCGCGTCTGTTCCCAGCAAATACAGTGTATTAGACTGAAGAGGAGCTACTGTTCTTGTCAGTTTTGTAAGCAGAATTGAACTAGATATTGCCCGTGTGTGTAGGAAGCACAGTTCTTTTGTTCTGAGCAAGCTCACTATTCTGGCCCTATAGGAAAAACAGTAGAGTAGAAGAGTGCTCTTTTCTCAAAAGCAGAGTGTGTTTCTTGTAAGGCGAGCGAGCGTTTGTTTCCAAGTCTTAAATGGAGTTGAATCACATGCAAATCTGGTCCTATGAGCAATAGTTGTTTTCTGGTAAGAAGAGTCATTATTGTGCTCCCATTGTCATACAAAAAGCAAATAGCACTGTCTTCTGTTCCCAGCATGTACAGTGTATTGGACTGAAGAGGATCTACTGTTCTTGTCAGTTTCCTAAGCAGAATTGAACTAGATATGGCCGTGTGTGTAGGAAGCACAGTTCTTTTTTTCTGAGCAAGCTCACTGTTCTGGCCCTATAGGAAACACATTAGAGTAGAAGAGTGCTCTTTTCTCAAAAGCAGAGCGTGTTGCTTGTAAGGCGAGCTAGCCTTTGTTTTCCAGTCCTAAATGGAGTTGAATCACATGTAGTTGTTGGTCCCACGAGCAAGAGTTGTTTTCTGGTAAGGAAAGTCACTATTGTGCTCCCATTGCCATGCACAGTGCAAAGAGCACTCGCGTCTGATCCCAGCAAGTACAGTGTATTGTACTGAAGAGGAGGTATTGTTCTTGTCAGTTTCCTAAGCAGAGTTGAACTAGATATGGACCGTGTGTGTAGGAAGCACAGTTCTTTTGTTCTGAGCAAGCTCACTGTTCGGACCCCATAGGAAACACAGTAGAGTAGAAGAGTGCTCTTTTCTCAAAAGCAGAGTGTGTTTCTTGTAAGACACACTAGCGTTTGTTTCCCAGTCCTAAATGTAGTTGAATCCCATGCCGTTTTTCGTCCTATGATCAAGAGTTGTTTTCTGGTAAGAAGAGTCACTATAGCGCTCCAATTGCCATACACACTGCAAATAGCACTCGCGTCTGTTCCCAGCAAGTAATGTGTATTGGACTGAAGAGGAGCTACTGTTCTTGTCAGATTCCTAAGCAGAGTTGAACTAGATATGGCCCGTGTGTGTAGGAAGCACAGTTCTTTTGTTCTGAGCAAGCTCACTTTTCGAACCCCATAGGAAACACATTAGATTGAAGAGTGCTCTTTTCTAAAAAGCAGAGTGTGTTTCTTGTAAGGCGAGCTAGCGTTTGTTTCCCAGTCCTAAATGGAGTTGAATCACATGCAGTTTCTGGTCCTACGAGCAAGAGCTGTTTTCTGGTAAGAAGAGTCACTATTGTGCTCCTATAGTCATACACAGTGCAAATAGCACTGTCGTCTGTTCCCAGCATGTACAGTGTATTGGACTGAAGGGGATCTACTGTTCTTGTCAGTTTCCTAAGCAGAATTGAACTAGATATGGCCATGTGTGTAGGAAGCACAGTTTTTTTGTTCTGAGCAAGCTCACTCTTTAGGCCCTATAGAAAACACAGCAGAGTAGAAGATGTTCTTTTCTCAAAAGTAGAGTGTGTTTCTTGTAAGGCGAGCTAGCGTTTGTTTTCCAGTCCTAAATGGAGTTGAATCACATGCAGTTGTTTGTCCCACGTGTAAGAGTTGTTTTCTGGTAAGGAAAGTCACTATTGTGCTCCCATTGCCATACACAGTGCAAATAGCACTCGCGACTTTTCCCAGCAAGTACAGTGTTTTGCACTGAAGAGGAGCTACTGTTCTTGTCAGTTTCCTAAGCAGAGTTAAACTATATATGGCACGTGTGTGCAGGAAGCACAGTTCTTTTGTTCTGAGCAAGCTCACTGTTCGGACCCCATAGGAAACACAGTAGAGTAGAAGAGTGCTCTTTTCTCAAAAGAAGAGTGTGTTTCTTGTAAGGCGAGCTAGCGTTTGTTTCCCAGTCCTAAATGGGAGTTGAATCACATGCAGTTTCTGGTCCTACGAGCAAGAGTTGTTTTCTGGTAAGAAGAGTCACTATTGCGCTCCCACTGTCATACACAGGGCAAATAGCACTGGCGTCTGTTCCCGGCATGTACAGTGTATTGGACTGAAGAGGAGCTACTGTTCTTGTCAGTTTCCTAAGCAGAGTTGAACTAGATATGGCCCATGTGTGTAGGAAGCACAGTTCTTTTGTTCTGAGCAAGCTCACTGTTCAGAACCCATAGGAAACACAGTAGAGTAGAAGAGTGCTCTTTTCTCAAAAGCAGAGTGTGTTTCTTGTAATGCTAGCTAGCCTTTGTTTCCCAGTCCTAAATGGGAGTTGAATCACATGCAGTTTCTGGTCCTACGAGCAAGAATTGTTTTCTGGTAAGAAGAGTCACTATTGTGCTCCCACTCTCATACACAGGGCAAATAGCACTGGCGTCTGTTCCCAGCAAGTAATGTGTATTGGACTGAAGAGGAGCTACTGTTCTTGTCAGATTCCTAAGCAGAGATGAACTAGATATGGCCCGTGTGTGTAGGAAGCACAGTTCTTTTGTTCTGAGCAAGCTCACTATTCTGGCCCTATAGGAAACACAGTAGAGTAGAAGAGTGCTCTTTTCTCAAAAGCAGAGTATGTTTCATGTAAGGCGAGCTAGCGTTTGTTTAGCAGTTGTAAATGGAGTTGAATCACATGCAGTTTCTGGTCCTACGAGCAAGAGTTGTTTTCTGGTAAGAAGAGTCACTACTGAGCTCCCATTGTCATACACAGGGCAAATAGCAATGGCGTCTGTTCCCTGCAAGTACAGTGTATTGGACTGAAGAGGAGCTATTGTTCTTGTCAGTTTCCTAAGCAGAGTTGAACTAGATATAGCCCGTGTGTGTAGGAAGCACAGTTCTTTTGTTCTGAGCAAGCTCACTGTTTGGAACTTAAAGGAAACACAGAAGAGTAGAAGAGTGCTCTTTTATCATAAGCAGAGTGTGTTTCTTATAAGGCAAGCTAGCGTTTGTTTCGCAGTACTAAATGGAGTTGAATCACATGCAGTTTTTGGTCCTACGAGCAAGAGTTGTTTTCTGTTAAGGAAAGTCACTATTGTGCTCCCATTGCCATACACAGTGCAAATAGCACTCGCGTCTGTTCCCAGCAAGTACAGTGTATTGGACTGAAGAGGAGCTACTGTTCTTGTCAGTTTCCTAGGGAGAGTTGAACTAGATATGGCCCGTGTGTGTAGGAAGCACAGTTCTTTTGTTCTGAGAAAGCTCACTGTTCAGACCCCATAGGAAACACTGTAGAGTAGAAGAGTGCTCTTTTCTCAAAAGCAGAGTGTGTTTCTTGTAAGGCGAGCTAGCGTTTGTTTTGCAGTCCTAAATGGAGTTGAATCACACGCAGTTTCAGGTCCTATGAGCAAGAGATTTTTCTGGTAAGAAGAGACACTATTGAGCTCCCATTGTCATTCACAGGGCAAATAGCACTGGCGTCTGTTCCCAGCATGTACAGTGTATTGGACTGAAGATGATCTACTGCTCTTGTCAGTTTCCTAAGCAGAGTTGAACTAGATATGGCCCGTTTGTGTAGGAAGCACAGTTCTTTTGTTCTGAGCAAGCTCACCGTTCAGGCCCTAAAGAAAACACAATAGAGTAGAAGAGTGATCTTTTCTCAAAAGCAGAGTGTGTTTCTTGTAAGGCGAGCTAGCATTTGTTTCCCAGTCCTAAATGGAGTTGAATCACATGCAGTTTTTGATCCTACGAGCAAGAGTTGTTTTCTGGTAAGGTAAGTCACTATTGTGCTGCCATTGCCATACACAGTGCAAATAGCACTCGCGTCTGTTCCCAGCAAATACAGTGTATTAGACTGAAGAGGAGCTACTGTTCTTGTCAGTTTTGTAAGCAGAATTGAACTAGATATTGCCCGTGTGTGTAGGAAGCACAGTTCTTTTGTTCTGAGCAAGCTCACTATTCTGGCCCTATAGGAAAAACAGTAGAGTAGAAGAGTGCTCTTTTCTCAAAAGCAGAGTGTGTTTCTTGTAAGGCGAGCGAGCGTTTGTTTCCAAGTCTTAAATGGAGTTGAATCACATGCAAATCTGGTCCTATGAGCAATAGTTGTTTTCTGGTAAGAAGAGTCATTATTGTGCTCCCATTGTCATACAAAAAGCAAATAGCACTGTCTTCTGTTCCCAGCATGTACAGTGTATTGGACTGAAGAGGATCTACTGTTCTTGTCAGTTTCCTAAGCAGAATTGAACTAGATATGGCCGTGTGTGTAGGAAGCACAGTTCTTTTTTTCTGAGCAAGCTCACTGTTCTGGCCCTATAGGAAACACATTAGAGTAGAAGAGTGCTCTTTTCTCAAAAGCAGAGCGTGTTGCTTGTAAGGCGAGCTAGCCTTTGTTTTCCAGTCCTAAATGGAGTTGAATCACATGTAGTTGTTGGTCCCACGAGCAAGAGTTGTTTTCTGGTAAGGAAAGTCACTATTGTGCTCCCATTGCCATGCACAGTGCAAAGAGCACTCGCGTCTGATCCCAGCAAGTACAGTGTATTGTACTGAAGAGGAGGTATTGTTCTTGTCAGTTTCCTAAGCAGAGTTGAACTAGATATGGACCGTGTGTGTAGGAAGCACAGTTCTTTTGTTCTGAGCAAGCTCACTGTTCGGACCCCATAGGAAACACAGTAGAGTAGAAGAGTGCTCTTTTCTCAAAAGCAGAGTGTGTTTCTTGTAAGACACACTAGCGTTTGTTTCCCAGTCCTAAATGTAGTTGAATCCCATGCCGTTTTTCGTCCTATGATCAAGAGTTGTTTTCTGGTAAGAAGAGTCACTATAGCGCTCCAATTGCCATACACACTGCAAATAGCACTCGCGTCTGTTCCCAGCAAGTAATGTGTATTGGACTGAAGAGGAGCTACTGTTCTTGTCAGATTCCTAAGCAGAGTTGAACTAGATATGGCCCGTGTGTGTAGGAAGCACAGTTCTTTTGTTCTGAGCAAGCTCACTTTTCGAACCCCATAGGAAACACATTAGATTGAAGAGTGCTCTTTTCTAAAAAGCAGAGTGTGTTTCTTGTAAGGCGAGCTAGCGTTTGTTTCCCAGTCCTAAATGGAGTTGAATCACATGCAGTTTCTGGTCCTACGAGCAAGAGCTGTTTTCTGGTAAGAAGAGTCACTATTGTGCTCCTATAGTCATACACAGTGCAAATAGCACTGTCGTCTGTTCCCAGCATGTACAGTGTATTGGACTGAAGGGGATCTACTGTTCTTGTCAGTTTCCTAAGCAGAATTGAACTAGATATGGCCATGTGTGTAGGAAGCACAGTTTTTTTGTTCTGAGCAAGCTCACTCTTTAGGCCCTATAGAAAACACAGCAGAGTAGAAGATGTTCTTTTCTCAAAAGTAGAGTGTGTTTCTTGTAAGGCGAGCTAGCGTTTGTTTTCCAGTCCTAAATGGAGTTGAATCACATGCAGTTGTTTGTCCCACGTGTAAGAGTTGTTTTCTGGTAAGGAAAGTCACTATTGTGCTCCCATTGCCATACACAGTGCAAATAGCACTCGCGACTTTTCCCAGCAAGTACAGTGTTTTGCACTGAAGAGGAGCTACTGTTCTTGTCAGTTTCCTAAGCAGAGTTAAACTATATATGGCACGTGTGTGCAGGAAGCACAGTTCTTTTGTTCTGAGCAAGCTCACTGTTCGGACCCCATAGGAAACACAGTAGAGTAGAAGAGTGCTCTTTTCTCAAAAGAAGAGTGTGTTTCTTGTAAGGCGAGCTAGCGTTTGTTTCCCAGTCCTAAATGGGAGTTGAATCACATGCAGTTTCTGGTCCTACGAGCAAGAGTTGTTTTCTGGTAAGAAGAGTCACTATTGCGCTCCCACTGTCATACACAGGGCAAATAGCACTGGCGTCTGTTCCCGGCATGTACAGTGTATTGGACTGAAGAGGAGCTACTGTTCTTGTCAGTTTCCTAAGCAGAGTTGAACTAGATATGGACCGTGTGTGTAGGAAGCACAGTTCTTTTGTTCTGAGCAAGCTCACTGTTCGGACCCCATAGGAAACACAGTAGAGTAGAAGAGTGCTCTTTTCTCAAAAGCAGAGTGTGTTTCTTGTAAGACACACTAGCGTTTGTTTCCCAGTCCTAGATGTAGTTGAATCCCATGCCGTTTTTCGTCCTATGATCAAGAGTTGTTTTCTGGTAAGAAGAGTCACTATAGCGCTCCAATTGCCATACACACTGCAAATAGCACTCGCGTCTGTTCCCAGCAAGTAATGTGTATTGGACTGAAGAGGAGCTACTGTTCTTGTCAGATTCCTAAGCAGAGTTGAACTAGATATGGCCCGTGTGTGTAGGAAGCACAGTTCTTTTGTTCTGAGCAAGCTCACTTTTCGAACCCCATAGGAAACACATTAGATTGAAGAGTGCTCTTTTCTAAAAAGCAGAGTGTGTTTCTTGTAAGGCGAGCTAGCGTTTGTTTCCCAGTCCTAAATGGAGTTGAATCACATGCAGTTTCTGGTCCTACGAGCAAGAGCTGTTTTCTGGTAAGAAGAGTCACTATTGTGCTCCTATAGTCATACACAGTGCAAATAGCACTGTCGTCTGTTCCCAGCATGTACAGTGTATTGGACTGAAGGGGATCTACTGTTCTTGTCAGTTTCCTAAGCAGAATTGAACTAGATATGGCCATGTGTGTAGGAAGCACAGTTTTTTTGTTCTGAGCAAGCTCACTCTTTAGGCCCTATAGGAAACACAGCAGAGTAGAAGATGTTCTTTTCTCAAAAGTAGAGTGTGTTTCTTGTAAGGCGAGCTAGCGTTTGTTTTCCAGTCCTAAATGGAGTTGAATCACATGCAGTTGTTTGTCCCACGTGTAAGAGTTGTTTTCTGGTAAGGAAAGTCACTATTGTGCTCCCATTGCCATACACAGTGCAAATAGCACTCGCGACTTTTCCCAGCAAGTACAGTGTTTTGCACTGAAGAGGAGCTACTGTTCTTGTCAGTTTCCTAAGCAGAGTTAAACTATATATGGCACGTGTGTGCAGGAAGCACAGTTCTTTTGTTCTGAGCAAGCTCACTGTTCGGACCCCATAGGAAACACAGTAGAGTAGAAGAGTGCTCTTTTCTCAAAAGAAGAGTGTGTTTCTTGTAAGGCGAGCTAGCGTTTGTTTCCCAGTCCTAAATGGGAGTTGAATCACATGCAGTTTCTGGTCCTACGAGCAAGAGTTGTTTTCTGGTAAGAAGAGTCACTATTGCGCTCCCACTGTCATACACAGGGCAAATAGCACTGGCTTCTGTTCCCGGCATGTACAGTGTATTGGACTGAAGAGGAGCTACTGTTCTTGTCAGTTTCCTAAGCAGAGTTGAACTAGATATGGCCGTGTGTGTAGGAAGCACAGTTCTTTTGTTCTGAGCAAGCTCACTGTTCGGAACCCATAGGAAACACAGTGGAGTAGAAGAGTGCTCTTTTCTCAAAAGCAGAGTGTGTTTCTTGTAATGCTAGCTAGCGTATGTTTCCCAGTCCTAAATGAGAGTTGAATCACATGCAGTTTCTGGTCCTATGAGCAAGAATTGTTTTCTGGTAAGAAGAGTCACTATTGTGCTCCCACTCTCATACACAGGGCAAATAGCACTGGCGTCTGTTCCCAGCAAATACTGTGTATTGGACTGAAGAGGAGCTACTGTTCTTTTCAGTTTCCTAAGCGGAGTTGAACTAGATATAACCCGTGAGTTTAGGAAGCACAGTTCTTTTTTTCTGAGCAAGCTCACTGTTTTGGCCCTATAGGAAACACAGTAGAGTAGAAGAGTGCTCTTTTCTCAAAAGCAGAGTGTGTTTCTTGTAAGGCCAGCTAGCGTTTGTTT
>NW_026737411.1:0-41800 GCF_949786415.1 Peromyscus eremicus | reverse complement strand
GCATCTGTTCCCAGCAAGTACAAGTGTATTGGACTGAAGAGGAGACTACTGTTCCTGTCAGTTTCCTAAGCAGAATTGAACTGGATATAGCCATTTGTGTAGGAAGTACAGTTCTTTTGTTCTGAGCAAGCTCACTGTACTGGCCCTATAGGAAACACAGTGAGAGTAGAAGACAGCTCTTTTCTCAAAAGCAGAGTGTGTTTCTTGTCAGACGAGCTAGTGTTTTTTTTCCAGTCCTAAATGGAGTTGAATCAAATGCAGTTACTGGTCCTAGAGCAAGAGTTGTTTTCTGGTAAGAAGAGTCACTATTGTGCTCCCATTGCCGTACACAGTGCAAATTGCACTCGCATCTGTTCCCAGCAAGTACAGTGTATTGGACTGAAGATGAGCTACTGTTCTTGTCCAGTTCCTAATCAGAGTTGAACTAGATATTGCCCGTGTGTGTAGGAAGCACAGATATTTTGTTCTGAGCAAGCTCTCTGTTCTGACCCTACAGGAAACACAGTAGAGTAGAAGAGTGCTCTTTTCCTAAAAAGGCACAGTGTGTTTCTTGTAAGGCAAGCTAGCGTTTGTTTCACAGTCCCTAAATGGAGTTGATCACATGCAGTTTTTGGTCCTACGCGCAAGAGCTGTTTTCTGGTAAGGAAAGTCACTATTGCGCTCCCATTGCCAAACACAGTGCAAATAGCACTCGCATCTGTTCCCAGCAAGTACAGGTGTATTGGACTGAAGAGGAGCTACTGTTCCTGTCAGTTTCCTAAGCAGAATTTGAACTGGATATAGCCATTTGTGTAGGAAGTACAGTTCTTTTGTTCTGAGCAAGCTCACTGTACTGGCCCTATAGGAAACACAGTAGAGTAGAAGACAGCTCTTTTCTAAAAGCAGAGTGTGTTTCTTGTAAGGCGAGCTAGCTTTTGTTTCCCAGTCCTAAATGGAGTTGAATCACATGCAGTTTTTGGTCCTACGAGCAAGAGTTGTTTTCTGGTAAGGAAAGTCACTATTGTGCTCCCATTGACATACACAGTGCAAATAGCACTTGCGTCTATTCCCAGCAAGTACAGTGTATTGGACTGAAGAGGAGCTACTGTTCTTGACAGTTTCCTAAGCAGAGTTGAACTAGATATGGCCCGTGTGCGTAGGAAGCCCAGTTCTTTTGTTCTGAGCAAGCTCACTGTTCGGAACCCATAGGACAGATATTAGAGAACAAGAGTGCTCTTTTCTCAAAAGCAGAGTGTGTTTCTTGTAAGGCTGGCTATTGTTTGTTTCCCAGTCAGAAACGGAGTTGAATCTCATGCAGTTTCTGGTCCTAACGAGCAAGAGTTGTTTTCTTGTAAGAAGAGTCACTATTGTGCTCCCATTGCCGTACACAGTGCAAATAGCACTCACGTCTGTTCCCAGTAAGTACAGTGTATTGGACTGAAGAGGAGCTACTGTTCTCGTCAGTTTACTAAGCAGAGTTGAACTAGATATGGCCCGTGTGTGTAGGAAGCACAGTTCTTTTGTTCTGAGCAAGCTCACTGTTCTGGCCCTATAGGAAACACAGTAGAGTAGAAGAGTGCACTTTTCTCAAAAGCAGAGTGTGTTTCTTGTAAGGCGAGCTAGCGTTTGTTTCCCAGTCCTAAATGGAGTTGAATCACATGCAGTTTCTGGTCCTACAAGCAAGAGTAGTTTTCTGGTAAGAAGAGCACTACTTGCGCTCCCATTGTCATACACAGCGCAAATGGCACTGGCTTCTGTTCCCAGCATGTACAGTGTATTGGACTGAAGAGGATCTACTGTTCTTGTCAGGTTCCTAAGCAGAGTTGAACTAGATATGGCCCATGTGTGTAGGAAGCACAGTTCTTTTGTACTCAGCAAGCTCACTGTTCTGGCCCTATGGGAAACACAGTAGAGTAGAAGAGTGCTCTTTCCCTCAAAAGCAGAGTGTGTTTCTTGTAAGTCGAGCTAGCGTTTGTTTCCCAGTCCTAAATGTAGTTGAATCACATGCAGTTTCTGGTCCTACGAGCAAGAATTGTTTTGTGGTAAGAAGAGTCACTATTGCGCTCCCATTGTCATACACAATGCAAATAGCACTTGCGTATGTTCCCAGCAAGTACATTGTATTAGACTGAAGAGGATCTACTGTTCTTGTCAGTTTCCTAAGCAAAATTGAACTAGATATGGCCATGTGTAGGAAGCACAGTTCTTTTGTTCTGAGCAAGCTCACTGTTCTGGCGCTATAGGAAACACAGTAGAGTAGAAGAGTGCTGTTTTCTCAAAAGCAGAGTGTGTTTCTTGTAAGGCGAGCTAGCGTTTGTTTCCAAGGTCTAAATGGAGTTGAATCACATGCAGTTTTTGGTCCTACACGCAAGAGATGTTTTCTGGTAAGGAAAGTCACTATTGCGCTCCCATTGCCATACACAGTGCAAATAGCCCTCGCATCTGTTCCCAGCAAGTACAGTGTATTGGGCTGAAGAGGAGCTAATGTTCTTGTCATTTTCCTAAGCAGAGTTGAATTAGATATGGCGCGAGTGTGTAGGAAGCACAGTTCTTTTGTTCTCAGCAACCTCACAGTTCTGACCCCATAGAAATCACAGTAGAGTTGAAGAGTGTACTTTACTCAAGAAGAAGAGTGTGTTTCTTGTAAGGTGAGCTAGCGTTTGTTTCCCAGTCCTAAATGGAGTTGAATGACATTCACTTTCTGGTCCTACGAACAAGAGTTGTTTTCTGGTAAGAAGATTAACTATTGTGCTCCCATTGCTGTACACATTGCAAATAGCACTCGCGTATGTGCCCAGCAAGTGCAGTGTATTGGACTGAAGAGGAGCTACTGTTCTCGTCAGTTTCCTAAGCAGAGTTGAACTAGATATGGCCCGTGTGTGTAGGAAGCACAGTTCTTTTCTTCTGAGCAAGCTCACTGTTCTGGCCCTATAGGAAACACAGTAGAGTAAAAGAGTGCTCGTTTCTCAAAAGCAGAGTGTGTTTCTTGTAAAGCGAGCTAGCGTTTGTTTCCCAGTCCTAAATGGAGTTGAATCACATGCAGTTTCTGGTCCTACAAGCAAGAGTTGTTTTCTGGTAAGAAGAGTCACTATTGTGCTCTCATTGTCATACACAATGCAAATAGCACTGGCGTCTGTTCCCAGCAAGTACAGTGTACTGGACTGAAGAGGATCTACTGTTCTTGTAAGTTTCCTAAGCAAAATTGAACTAGATATGGCCATGTGTAGGAAGCACAGTTCTTTTGTTCTGAGCAAGCTCACTGTTCTGGTGCTATAGGAAACACAGTAGAGTAGTAGAGTGCTGTTTTCTCAAAAGCAGAGTTTGTTTCTTGTAAGGTGAGCTAGCGTTTGTTTCCAAGTTCTAAATGGAGTTGAATCACATGCAGTTTTTGGTCCTACACGCAAGAGTAGTTTTCTGGTAAGGAAAGTCACTATTGCGCTCCCATTGCCATACACAGTGCAATTAGCCCTCGCATCTGTTCCCATCAAGTACAGTGTATTGGGCTGAAGAGGAGCTAATGTTCTTGTCATTTTCCTAAGCAGAGTTGAATTAGATATGGCGCGAGTGTGTAAGAAGCACAGTTCTTTTGTTCTCAGCAACCTCACAATTCGGACCCCATAGTAATCAAAGTAGAGTTGAAGAGTGTACTTTACTCAAGAAGAAGAGTGTGTTTCTTGTAAGGTGAGCTAGCGTTTGTTTCCCAGTCCTAAATGGAGTTTAATGACATTCTCTTTCTGGTCCTATGAACAAGAGTTGTTTTCTGCTAAGAAGAGTAACTATTGCGCTCCCATTGCTGTACACAGTGCAAAGAGCACTCGCATATGTGCCCAGCAAGTGCAGTGTATTGGACTGAAGAGGAGCTACTGTTCTTGTCAGTTTCCTAAGCAGAGTTGAACTGATTATGACCCGTGTGTGTAGGAAACACAGTTCTTTTGTTCTGAGCAAGCTCACTGTTTGGACCCCATAGGAAACACAGTAGAGTAGATGTGTGCCCTATTCTCAGAAGCAGAGTGTGTTTCTCGTAAGGCGAGCTAGCGTTTTTCCCAATCCTAAATGGAGTTGAATCACATGCAGTTTCTGGTCCTATGAGCAAGAGTTGTTTTGTGGTAAGAAGAGTCACTATTGTGCTCCCATTGTCATACACAGGGCAAATAGCACTGGCGTCTGTTCCCAGTAAGTACAGTGTATTGGACTGAAGAGGATCTACTGTTCTTGTCAGTTTCCTGAGCACAATTGAACTAGATATGGCCATGTGTAGGAAGCACAGTTCTTTTGTTCTGAACAAGCTCACTGTTCTGGCCCTATAGGAAACACATTAGAGTAGAAGAGTGCTTTTTTCTCAAAAGCAGAGTGTGTTTCTTCTAAGGCGAGCTAGTGTTTGTTTCCAAGTTCTAAATGGAGTTGAATCACATACAGTTTTAGGTGCTACACGCAAGTGTTGTTTTCTGGTAAGGAAAGTCACTATTGCGCTCCAATTGCCATACACAGTGCAAATAGCCCTCGCATCTGTTCCCAGCAAGTACAGTGTATTGGGCTGAAGAGGAGCTAATGTTCTTGTCATTTTTCTAAGCAGAGTTGAACTAGATATGGCCCATGTGTGTAGGAAGCACCGTTCTTTTGTTTTGAGCAAGCTCACTGTTCGAACACCATAGGAAACACAGTAGAGTAGAAGAGTGCTCTTTTCTCAAAAGCAGAGTGTGTTTCTTGTAAGGCGAGCTAGCATTTGTTTCCCAGTCCTAAATGGAGTTGAAATACACATGCAGTTTCTGGTCCTACGAGCAAGAGTTGTTTTCTCTTAAGAAGAGTAACTATTGCGCTCCCTTTGCCATACACAGTGCAAATAGCACTCGCATCTGTTCCCAACAAGTACAGTGTATTGGACTGAAGAGGAGCTACTGTTCTTGTCAGTTTCCTAAGCAGAGTTGAACTAGATATGGCCCGTGTGTGTAGGAAGCACAGTTCTTTTGTTCTCAGCAAGCTCACTGTTCTGGCCCTACAGGAAACACAGTAGAGAAGAAGAGTGCTCTTTCCTCAAAAGCAGAGTTTGTTTCTAGTAAGGAGAGCTAGTGTTTGTTTCCCAGTCCTAAATGGAGTTGAATCACATGCAGTTTCTGGTCCTAAGAGCAAGAGTTGTTTTCTGGTAAGAAGAGTCACTATTGTGCTCCCATTGCTGTTCACAGTGCAAATAGCACTCGCGTCTGTTCCCAGCAAGTACAGTGTTTTGGACTGAAGAGGATCTACTGTTCTTGTTAGTTTCCTAAGCAGAGTTGAACTAGATATGGCCCATGTGTGTAGGATGCACAGTTCTTTTGTTCTGAGCAAGCTCACTGTTCTGGCGCTATAGGAAACACAGTAGAGTAGAAGAGTGCTGTTTTCTCAAAAGCAGAGTGTGTTTCTTTTAAGGCGAGCTAGCGTTTTTTTCCAAGTCCTAAATGGAGTTGAATCACATGCAGTTTTTGGTCCTACACGCAAGAGTTGTTTTCTGGTAAGGAAAGTCACCATTGTGCTCCCATTGCTATACACAGTGCAAATAGCACTCGCATCTGTTCCCAGCAAGTACAGTGTATTGGACTGAAGAGGAGCTACTGTTCATGTCATTTTCCTAAGCAGAGTTGAATTAGATATGGCGTGAGTGTGTAGGAAGCACAGTTCTTTTGTTCTCAGCAAGCTCACTTTTCGGACCCCATAGAAAACACAGTAGAGTAGAAGAGTGCTCTTTACTCAAAAAGAAGACTGTGTTTCTTGTAAGGCGAGCTAGTGTTTCTTTTCCAGTCCTAAATGGAGTTGAATCACATACAGGTTTTGGTCCTACGAGCAAGAGTTGTTTTTTGGTAAGGAAAGTCAATATTGCGCTCCATTTCCATACACAGTGCAAATAGCACTCGCGTCTGTTCGAAGCAAGTACAGTGTATTGGACTGAAGAGGAGCTACTGTTCTCGTCAGTTTCCAAAGCAGAGTTGAAAAAGATATGGCGCGTGTGTAGGAAGCACAGTTCTTTTGTTCTGAGAAAGCTCACTGTTCTGGCCCTATAGGAAACACTGTAGAGTAGAAGAGTGCTCTTTTCTAAAAAACTGAGTGTGTTTCATGTCAGGCGAGCTAGCGTTTGTTTCCCAGTCCAAAATGGAGCTGAATCACATGCAGTTTCTTGTCCTAGGAGCAAGAGTTGTTTTCTGGTAAGAAGAGTCACTATTGTGCTCCCGTTGCCGTACACAGTGCAAATAGCCCTCGCGTCTGTTCCCAGCAAGTACAGTGTATTGGACTGAAGAGGAGCTACTGTTCTTGTCAGTTTCCTAAGCAGAGTTGAACTAGATATGGCCTGTGTATGTAGGAAGCACAGTTCTTTTGTTCTGAGCAAGCTCTCTGTTCGAACCCCATAGGAAACACAGTAGAGTAGAAGAGTGCTCTTTTCTCAATAGCAGAGTGTGTTTTTGTAAGGCGAGCTAGCGTTTGTTTCCCAGTCCTAACTGGAGTTGAATCAAATGCAGTTTTTGGTCCTACGAGCAAGAGTTGTTTTGTGGTAAGAAGAGTCACTATTGCGCTCCCATTGCCATACAGAGTGCAAATAGCACTCACGTCTGTTCCCAGTAAGTACAGTGTATTGGACTGAAGAGGAGCTACTCTTCTCATCAGTTTCCTAAGAAGAGTTGAACTAGATATGGCCCGTGTGTGTAGGAAGCACAGTTCTTTTGTTCTGAGCAAGCTCACAGTTCTCTCCCTATAGGAAACACTGTAGAGTAGAAGACTGTTCTATTCTCAAAAGCAGAGTGAGTTTCTTGTAAGGCGAGCTAGCGTTTGTTTCCCAATCCTAAATGGAGTTGAATCACATGCAGTTTCTGGTCTTACGAGCAAGAGTTTTTTTCTGGTAAGAAGAGTCACTATTGCTCTCCCATTGCCATTCACAGTACAAATAGCACTCGCCTATGTTTCAAGCAAGTACAGTGTATTGGTCTGAAGAGGAGCTACTGTTCTTGTCAGTTTCCTAAGCAGAGTTGAACTAGATATGGCCCGTGTGTTTAGGAAGCACAGTTCTTTGTACTCAGCTAGCTCACTGTTCTGGCCCTATAGGAAACACAGTAGAGTAGAAGAGTGCTCTTTCCTCAAAAGCAGAGTGTGTTTCTTGTAAGGCGAGCTAGCGTTTGTTTCCCAGTCCTAAATGGAGTTGAATCACATGCAGTTTCATGTCTTACGAGCAAGAGTTGTTTTCTGGTAAGGAAAGTCACTATTCTGCTCCCATTGCCATACACAGTGCAAATAGCACTCGCGTCTGTTCCCAGCAAGTACAGTGTATTGGACTGAAGAGGAGCTACTGTTCTTGTCAGTTTCCTAAGCAGACTTGAACTAGATATGACCCGTGTGTGTAGGAAGCAAAATTCTTTTGTTCTGAGCAAGCTCACTGTTTGGATGCCTTAGGAAACACAGTAGAGAAGATGTGTGCCCTATTCTCAAAAGCAGAGCGTGTTTCTTGTAAGGCGAGCTAGCGTTTGTTTCCCAGTCCTAAATGGATTGAATCAAATGCAGTTTCTGTTCCTAAGAGCAAGATTTGTTTTCTGGTAGGAGTCACTATTGTGCTCCCATTGCCGTACACAGTGCAAATAGCACTCGCGTCTGTTCCCAGTAATTACAGTGTATTGGACTGAAGAGGAGCTACTGTTCTTGTCAGTTTCCTAAGCAGAGTTGAACTAGATATGGCCCGTGTGTGTAGGAAGCACAGTTCTTTTGTTCTGAGCAAGCTCACTGTTTGAACCCCATAGGAAAAACAGTAGAGTAGATGTGTGCCCTATTCTCAAAAGCAGAGTGTGTTTCTTGTAAGGCGAGCTAGCGTTTGTTTCCCAATCCTAAATGGAGTTGAATCACATGCAGTTTCTGGTCCTATGAGCAAGAATTGTTTTGTGGTAAGAAGGGTCACTATTGCGCTCCCATTGTTATACACAGGGCAAAGAGCACTGGCGTCTGTTTCCAGTAAGTACAGTGTATTGGACTGAAGAGGATCTACTGTTCTTGTCAGTTTCCTAAGGAGAAAAGACTAGATATGGCCTGTGTGTGTAGGAAGCACAGTTCTTTTGTTCTGAGCAAGCTCACTGTTCTGGTCCTATAGGAAACACAGTAGAGTAGAAAAGGCCTCTTTTCTCAAAAGCAGAGTGTGTTTCTTGTAAGGCGAGCTAGCGTTTGTTTCTCAGTCCTAAATGGAGTTGAATCAAATGCAATTTTTGGTCCTACGAGCAAGAGTTGTTTTCTGGTAAAAGGAGTCAGTATTGCGCTCCCATTGCCATACACAGTAGATATAGCACTCGCGTTTGTTTAACACATGTACAGTGTATTGCTCTGAAGAGGAGCTACTGTTCTTGTCAGTTTCCTAAGCAGAGTTGAACTAGATATGGCCCGTGTGTGTAGGAAGCACACCTCTTTTGTTCTGACCAAGCTCACTGTTGAACCCCAAAGGAAACACAGTAGAGTAGAAGAGTGCTCTTTTCTCTAAAGCAGAGAGTGTTTCTTGTAAGGCGAGCTAGAGTTTGTTTCCCAGTCCTAAATGGAGTTGAATCACATGCAGTTTCTGGTCCTACCAGCAAGAGTTGTTTTCTGGTAAGAAGAGTCACTATTGTGCTCCTATTGTCAAACACAGGGCAAATAGCACTGGCGTCTGATCCCAGCATGTACAGTGTATTGGACTGAAGAGGATGTACTGTTCTTGTCAGGTTCCTAAGCAGAGTTGAACTAGATATGGCCGTGTGTGTAGGAAGCACAGTTCTTTTGTTCTAGGCAAGCTCACTGTTCTGGCCCTATAGGAAATACAGTAGAGTAGAAGAGTGCTCTTTCCTCAAAAGCAGAGTGTGTTTCTTGTCAGGCGAGCTAGCGTTTGTTTCCCAGTCCTAAATGGAGTTGAATCACATCCAGTTTCAGGTCCTACGTGCAAGAGTTGTTTTCTGGTAAGGAAAGTCACTTTTGCGCTCCAATTGCCATACACAGTGCAAATAGCACTGGTGTCTGTTCCCAGCAATTACAGTGTATGGGACTGAAGAGGAGCTACTGTTCTTGTCAGTTTCCTAAGCAGAGTTGAACTAGATATGGCCCGTGTGTATAGGAAGCACAGCCCTTTTGTTCTGAGCAAGCTCACTGTGCGGACCCCATAGGAAACTCAGTGCTCTTTTCTCAAAAGCAGAGTGTGTTTCTTGTAAGGCTAGATAGCGTTTGCTTCCCAGACCTAAATGGAGTTGAATCACATGCAGTTTCTGGTCCTACAAGCAAGAGTGGTTTTCTGGTAAGAAGAGTCACTATTGCGCTCGCATTGTCATACACAGGGCAAATAGCACTGGCGCGTTTTCCCAGCATGTACAGTGTATTGGACTGAGGAGGATCTACTGTTCTTGTCAGTTTCCTATGCAGAGTTGAACTAGATATAGCCCGTGTGTGTAGGAAGCACAGTTCTTTTGTTCTGAGCAAGCTCACTGTTCTGGCCCTATAGGAAACACAGTAGAGTAGCAGAGTGCTCTTTTCTCAAAAGCAGAGTGTGTTTCTTGTAAGGCGAGCTAGTGTTTGTTTCCAAGTACTAAATGGAGTTGAAACACCTGCAGTTTCTGTTCCTACGAGCAAGAGATGTTTTCTGGTAAGAAGAGTCACTATTGTGCTCTCATTCATATACAGGGCAAATAGCACTGGCTTCTTTTCCCAGCATGTACAGTGTATTGCACTGAAGAGGATCTACTGTTCTTGTCAGTTTCCCAAGCAGAATTGAACTACATATGGCCATGTGTGCAGGGAGTACATTTCTTTTGTTCTGAGCAAGCTCACTGTTCGGACCCCATAGGAAATACAGTAGAGTAGAAGAGTGCTCTTTTCTCAAAAGCAGAGTGTGTTTCTTGTCAGTCGAGCTAGTGTTTTTTTTCCCAGTCCTAAATGGAGTTGAATCAAATGCAGTTACTGGTCCTAAGAGCAAGAGTTGTTTTCTGGTAAGAAGAGTCACTATTGTGCTCCCATTGCCGTACACAGTGCAAATTGCACTCGCATCTGTTCCCAGCAAGTACAGTGTATTGGACTGAAGATGAGCTACTGTTCTTGTCAGTTTCCTAATCAGAGTTGAACTAGATATTGCCCGTGTGTGTAGGAAGCACAGATCTTTTGTTCTGAGCAAGCTCTCTGTTCTGACCCTACAGGAAACACAGTAGAGTAGAAGAGTGCTCTTTTCTAAAAAGCACAGTGTGTTTCTTGTAAGGCAAGCTAGCGTTTGTTTCCCAGTCCTAAATGGAGTTGAATCACATGCAGTTTTTGGTCCTACGCGCAAGAGCTGTTTTCTGGTAAGGAAAGTCACTATTGCGCTCCCATTGCCAAACACAGTGCAAATAGCACTCGCATCTGTTCCCAGCAAGTACAGTGTATTGGACTGAAGAGGAGCTACTGTTCCTGTCAGTTTCCTAAGCAGAATTGAACTGGATATAGCCATTTGTGTAGGAAGTACAGTTCTTTTGTTCTGAGCAAGCTCACTGTACTGGCCCTATAGGAAACACAGTAGAGTAGAAGACAGCTCTTTTCTCAAAAGCAGAGTGTGTTTCTTGTCAGTCGAGCTAGTGTTTTTTTTCCCAGTCCTAAATGGAGTTGAATCAAATGCAGTTACTGGTCCTAAGAGCAAGAGTTGTTTTCTGGTAAGAAGAGTCACTATTGTGCTCCCATTGCCGTACACAGTGCAAATTGCACTCGCATCTGTTCCCAGCAAGTACAGTGTATTGGACTGAAGATGAGCTACTGTTCTTGTCAGTTTCCTAATCAGAGTTGAACTAGATATTGCCCGTGTGTGTAGGAAGCACAGATATTTTGTTCTGAGCAAGCTCTCTGTTCTGACCCTACAGGAAACACAGTAGAGTAGAAGAGTGCTCTTTTCTAAAAAGCACAGTGTGTTTCTTGTAAGGCAAGCTAGCGTTTGTTTCACAGTCCTAAATGGAGTTGAATCACATGCAGTTTTTGGTCCTACGCGCAAGAGCTGTTTTCTGGTAAGGAAAGTCACTATTGCGCTCCCATTGCCAAACACAGTGCAAATAGCACTCGCATCTGTTCCCAGCAAGTACAGTGTATTGGACTGAAGAGGAGCTACTGTTCCTGTCAGTTTCCTAAGCAGAATTGGACTGGATATAGCCATTTGTGTAGGAAGTACAGTTCTTTTGTTCTGAGCAAGCTCACTGTACTGGCCCTATAGGAAACACAGTAGAGTAGAAGACAGCTCTTTTCTCAAAAGCAGAGTGTGTTTCTTGTAAGGCGAGCTAGCTTTTGTTTCCCAGTCCTAAATGGAGTTGAATCACATGCAGTTTTTGGTCCTACGAGCAAGAGTTGTTTTCTGGTAAGGAAAGTCACTATTGTGCTCCCATTGACATACACAGTGCAAATAGCACTTGCGTCTATTCCCAGCAAGTACAGTGTATTGGACTGAAGAGGAGCTACTGTTCTTGACAGTTTCCTAAGCAGAGTTGAACTAGATATGGCCCGTGTGCGTAGGAAGCCCAGTTCTTTTGTTCTGAGCAAGCTCACTGTTCGGAACCCATAGGACAGATATTAGAGAACAAGAGTGCTCTTTTCTCAAAAGCAGAGTGTGTTTCTTGTAAGGCTGGCTATTGTTTGTTTCCCAGTCAGAAACGGAGTTGAATCTCATGCAGTTTCTGGTCCTACGAGCAAGAGTTGTTTTCTTGTAAGAAGAGTCACTATTGTGCTCCCATTGCCGTACACAGTGCAAATAGCACTCACGTCTGTTCCCAGTAAGTACAGTGTATTGGACTGAAGAGGAGCTACTGTTCTCGTCAGTTTACTTAGCAGAGTTGAACTAGATATGGCCCGTGTGTGTAGGAAGCACAGTTCTTTTGTTCTGAGCAAGCTCACTGTTCTGGCCCTATAGGAAACACAGTAGAGTAGAAGAGTGTACTTTTCTCAAAAGCAGAGTGTGTTTCTTGTAAGGCGAGCTAGCGTTTGTTTCCCAGTCCTAAATGGAGTTGAATCACATGCAGTTTCTGGTCCTACAAGCAAGAGTAGTTTTCTGGTAAGAAGAGTCACTATTGCGCTCCCATTGTCATACACAGCGCAAATGGCACTGGCTTCTGTTCCCAGCATGTACAGTGTATTGGACTGAAGAGGATCTACTGTTCTTGTCAGGTTCCTAAGCAGAGTTGAACTAGATATGGCCCATGTGTGTAGGAAGCACAGTTCTTTTGTACTCAGCAAGCTCACTGTTCTGGCCCTATGGGAAACACAGTAGAGTAGAAGAGTGCTCTTTCCTCAAAAGCAGAGTGTGTTTCTTGTAAGTCGAGCTAGCGTTTGTTTCCCAGTCCTAAATGTAGTTGAATCACATGCAGTTTCTGGTCCTACGAGCAAGAATTGTTTTGTGGTAAGAAGAGTCACTATTGCGCTCCCATTGTCATACACAATGCAAATAGCACTTGCGTATGTTCCCAGCAAGTACATTGTATTAGACTGAAGAGGATCTACTGTTCTTGTCAGTTTCCTAAGCAAAATTGAACTAGATATGGCCATGTGTAGGAAGCACAGTTCTTTTGTTCTGAGCAAGCTCACTGTTCTGGCGCTATAGGAAACACAGTAGAGTAGAAGAGTGCTGTTTTCTCAAAAGCAGAGTGTGTTTCTTGTAAGGCGAGCTAGCGTTTGTTTCCAAGGTCTAAATGGAGTTGAATCACATGCAGTTTTTGGTCCTACACGCAAGAGATGTTTTCTGGTAAGGAAAGTCACTATTGCGCTCCCATTGCCATACACAGTGCAAATAGCCCTCGCATCTGTTCCCAGCAAGTACAGTGTATTGGGCTGAAGAGGAGCTAATGTTCTTGTCATTTTCCTAAGCAGAGTTGAATTAGATATGGCGCGAGTGTGTAGGAAGCACAGTTCTTTTGTTCTCAGCAACCTCACAGTTCTGACCCCATAGAAATCACAGTAGAGTTGAAGAGTGTACTTTACTCAAGAAGAAGAGTGTGTTTCTTGTAAGGTGAGCTAGCGTTTGTTTCCCAGTCCTAAATGGAGTTGAATGACATTCACTTTCTGGTCCTACGAACAAGAGTTGTTTTCTGGTAAGAAGATTAACTATTGTGCTCCCATTGCTGTACACATTGCAAATAGCACTCGCGTATGTGCCCAGCAAGTGCAGTGTATTGGACTGAAGAGGAGCTACTGTTCTCGTCAGTTTCCTAAGCAGAGTTGAACTAGATATGGCCCGTGTGTGTAGGAAGCACAGTTCTTTTCTTCTGAGCAAGCTCACTGTTCTGGCCCTATAGGAAACACAGTAGAGTAAAAGAGTGCTCGTTTCTCAAAAGCAGAGTGTGTTTCTTGTAAAGCGAGCTAGCGTTTGTTTCCCAGTCCTAAATGGAGTTGAATCACATGCAGTTTCTGGTCCTACAAGCAAGAGTTGTTTTCTGGTAAGAAGAGTCACTATTGTGCTCTCATTGTCATACACAATGCAAATAGCACTGGCGTCTGTTCCCAGCAAGTACAGTGTACTGGACTGAAGAGGATCTACTGTTCTTGTAAGTTTCCTAAGCAAAATTGAACTAGATATGGCCATGTGTAGGAAGCACAGTTCTTTTGTTCTGAGCAAGCTCACTGTTCTGGTGCTATAGGAAACACAGTAGAGTAGTAGAGTGCTGTTTTCTCAAAAGCAGAGTTTGTTTCTTGTAAGGTGAGCTAGCGTTTGTTTCCAAGTTCTAAATGGAGTTGAATCACATGCAGTTTTTGGTACTACACGCAAGAGTAGTTTTCTGGTAAGGAAAGTCACTATTGCGCTCCCATTGCCATACACAGTGCAATTAGCCCTCGCATCTGTTCCCATCAAGTACAGTGTATTGGGCTGAAGAGGAGCTAATGTTCTTGTCATTTTCCTAAGCAGAGTTGAATTAGATATGGCGCGAGTGTGTAAGAAGCACAGTTCTTTTGTTCTCAGCAACCTCACAATTCGGACCCCATAGTAATCAAAGTAGAGTTGAAGAGTGTACTTTACTCAAGAAGAAGAGTGTGTTTCTTGTAAGGTGAGCTAGCGTTTGTTTCCCAGTCCTAAATGGAGTTTAATGACATTCTCTTTCTGGTCCTATGAACAAGAGTTGTTTTCTGCTAAGAAGAGTAACTATTGCGCTCCCATTGCTGTACACAGTGCAAAGAGCACTCGCATATGTGCCCAGCAAGTGCAGTGTATTGGACTGAAGAGGAGCTACTGTTCTTGTCAGTTTCCTAAGCAGAGTTGAACTGATTATGACCCGTGTGTGTAGGAAACACAGTTCTTTTGTTCTGAGCAAGCTCACTGTTTGGACCCCATAGGAAACACAGTAGAGTAGATGTGTGCCCTATTCTCAGAAGCAGAGTGTGTTTCTCGTAAGGCGAGCTAGCGTTTTTCCCAATCCTAAATGGAGTTGAATCACATGCAGTTTCTGGTCCTATGAGCAAGAGTTGTTTTGTGGTAAGAAGAGTCACTATTGTGCTCCCATTGTCATACACAGGGCAAATAGCACTGGCGTCTGTTCCCAGTAAGTACAGTGTATTGGACTGAAGAGGATCTACTGTTCTTGTCAGTTTCCTGAGCACAATTGAACTAGATATGGCCATGTGTAGGAAGCACAGTTCTTTTGTTCTGAACAAGCTCACTGTTCTGGCCCTATAGGAAACACATTAGAGTAGAAGAGTGCTTTTTTCTCAAAAGCAGAGTGTGTTTCTTCTAAGGCGAGCTAGTGTTTGTTTCCAAGTTCTAAATGGAGTTGAATCACATACAGTTTTAGGTGCTACACGCAAGTGTTGTTTTCTGGTAAGGAAAGTCACTATTGCGCTCCAATTGCCATACACAGTGCAAATAGCCCTCGCATCTGTTCCCAGCAAGTACAGTGTATTGGGCTGAAGAGGAGCTAATGTTCTTGTCATTTTTCTAAGCAGAGTTGAACTAGATATGGCCCATGTGTGTAGGAAGCACCGTTCTTTTGTTTTGAGCAAGCTCACTGTTCGAACACCATAGGAAACACAGTAGAGTAGAAGAGTGCTCTTTTCTCAAAAGCAGAGTGTGTTTCTTGTAAGGCGAGCTAGCATTTGTTTCCCAGTCCTAAATGGAGTTGAAATACACATGCAGTTTCTGGTCCTACGAGCAAGAGTTGTTTTCTCTTAAGAAGAGTAACTATTGCGCTCCCTTTGCCATACACAGTGCAAATAGCACTCGCATCTGTTCCCAACAAGTACAGTGTATTGGACTGAAGAGGAGCTACTGTTCTTGTCAGTTTCCTAAGCAGAGTTGAACTAGATATGGCCCGTGTGTGTAGGAAGCACAGTTCTTTTGTTCTCAGCAAGCTCACTGTTCTGGCCCTACAGGAAACACAGTAGAGAAGAAGAGTGCTCTTTCCTCAAAAGCAGAGTTTGTTTCTAGTAAGGAGAGCTAGTGTTTGTTTCCCAGTCCTAAATGGAGTTGAATCACATGCAGTTTCTGGTCCTAAGAGCAAGAGTTGTTTTCTGGTAAGAAGAGTCACTATTGTGCTCCCATTGCTGTTCACAGTGCAAATAGCACTCGCGTCTGTTCCCAGCAAGTACAGTGTTTTGGACTGAAGAGGATCTACTGTTCTTGTTAGTTTCCTAAGCAGAGTTGAACTAGATATGGCCCATGTGTGTAGGATGCACAGTTCTTTTGTTCTGAGCAAGCTCACTGTTCTGGCGCTATAGGAAACACAGTAGAGTAGAAGAGTGCTGTTTTCTCAAAAGCAGAGTGTGTTTCTTTTAAGGCGAGCTAGCGTTTTTTTCCAAGTCCTAAATGGAGTTGAATCACATGCAGTTTTTGGTCCTACACGCAAGAGTTGTTTTCTGGTAAGGAAAGTCACCATTGTGCTCCCATTGCTATACACAGTGCAAATAGCACTCGCATCTGTTCCCAGCAAGTACAGTGTATTGGACTGAAGAGGAGCTACTGTTCATGTCATTTTCCTAAGCAGAGTTGAATTAGATATGGCGTGAGTGTGTAGGAAGCACAGTTCTTTTGTTCTCAGCAAGCTCACTTTTCGGACCCCATAGAAAACACAGTAGAGTAGAAGAGTGCTCTTTACTCAAAAAGAAGACTGTGTTTCTTGTAAGGCGAGCTAGTGTTTCTTTTCCAGTCCTAAATGGAGTTGAATCACATACAGGTTTTGGTCCTACGAGCAAGAGTTGTTTTTTGGTAAGGAAAGTCAATATTGCGCTCCATTTCCATACACAGTGCAAATAGCACTCGCGTCTGTTCGAAGCAAGTACAGTGTATTGGACTGAAGAGGAGCTACTGTTCTCGTCAGTTTCCAAAGCAGAGTTGAAAAAGATATGGCGCGTGTGTGTAGGAAGCACAGTTCTTTTGTTCTGAGAAAGCTCACTGTTCTGGCCCTATAGGAAACACTGTAGAGTAGAAGAGTGCTCTTTTCTAAAAAACTGAGTGTGTTTCATGTCAGGCGAGCTAGCGTTTGTTTCCCAGTCCAAAATGGAGCTGAATCACATGCAGTTTCTTGTCCTAGGAGCAAGAGTTGTTTTCTGGTAAGAAGAGTCACTATTGTGCTCCCGTTGCCATACACAGTGCAAATAGCACTCGCGTCTGTTCCCAGCAAGTACAGTGTATTGGACTGAAGAGGAGCTACTGTTCTTGTCAGTTTCCTAAGCAGAGTTGAACTAGATATGGCCTGTGTATGTAGGAAGCACAGTTCTTTTGTTCTGAGCAAGCTCTCTGTTCGAACCCCATAGGAAACACAGTAGAGTAGAAGAGTGCTCTTTTCTCAATAGCAGAGTGTGTTTTTGTAAGGCGAGCTAGCGTTTGTTTCCCAGTCCTAACTGGAGTTGAATCAAATGCAGTTTTTGGTCCTACGAGCAAGAGTTGTTTTGTGGTAAGAAGAGTCACTATTGCGCTCCCATTGCCATACAGAGTGCAAATAGCACTCACGTCTGTTCCCAGTAAGTACAGTGTATTGGACTGAAGAGGAGCTACTCTTCTCATCAGTTTCCTAAGAAGAGTTGAACTAGATATGGCCCGTGTGTGTAGGAAGCACAGTTCTTTTGTTCTGAGCAAGCTCACAGTTCTCTCCCTATAG
Organism: Peromyscus eremicus; assembly: GCF_949786415.1. NCBI lineage: Eukaryota > Metazoa > Chordata > Mammalia > Rodentia > Cricetidae > Peromyscus > Peromyscus eremicus. The sequence goes on along the minus strand of NW_026737411.1, from coordinate 24,782 downwards.
GAAACACTGTAGAGTAGAAGACTGTTCTATTCTCAAAAGCAGAGTGAGTTTCTTGTAAGGCGAGCTAGCGTTTGTTTCCCAATCCTAAATGGAGTTGAATCACATGCAGTTTCTGGTCTTACGAGCAAGAGTTTTTTTCTGGTAAGAAGAGTCACTATTGCTCTCCCATTGCCATTCACAGTACAAATAGCACTCGCCTATGTTTCAAGCAAGTACAGTGTATTGGTCTGAAGAGGAGCTACTGTTCTTGTCAGTTTCCTAAGCAGAGTTGAACTAGATATGGCCCGTGTGTTTAGGAAGCACAGTTCTTTGTACTCAGCTAGCTCACTGTTCTGGCCCTATAGGAAACACAGTAGAGTAGAAGAGTGCTCTTTCCTCAAAAGCAGAGTGTGTTTCTTGTAAGGCGAGCTAGCGTTTGTTTCCCAGTCCTAAATGGAGTTGAATCACATGCAGTTTCATGTCTTACGAGCAAGAGTTGTTTTCTGGTAAGGAAAGTCACTATTCTGCTCCCATTGCCATACACAGTGCAAATAGCACTCGCGTCTGTTCCCAGCAAGTACAGTGTATTGGACTGAAGAGGAGCTACTGTTCTTGTCAGTTTCCTAAGCAGACTTGAACTAGATATGACCCGTGTGTGTAGGAAGCAAAATTCTTTTGTTCTGAGCAAGCTCACTGTTTGGATGCCTTAGGAAACACAGTAGAGAAGATGTGTGCCCTATTCTCAAAAGCAGAGCGTGTTTCTTGTAAGGCGAGCTAGCGTTTGTTTCCCAGTCCTAAATGGATTGAATCAAATGCAGTTTCTGTTCCTAAGAGCAAGATTTGTTTTCTGGTAGGAGTCACTATTGTGCTCCCATTGCCGTACACAGTGCAAATAGCACTCGCGTCTGTTCCCAGTAATTACAGTGTATTGGACTGAAGAGGAGCTACTGTTCTTGTCACTTTCCTAAGCAGAGTTGAACTAGATATGGCCCGTGTGTGTAGGAAGCACAGTTCTTTTGTTCTGAGCAAGCTCACTGTTTGAACCCCATAGGAAAAACAGTAGAGTAGATGTGTGCCCTATTCTCAAAAGCAGAGTGTGTTTCTTGTAAGGCGAGCTAGCGTTTGTTTCCCAATCCTAAATGGAGTTGAATCACATGCAGTTTCTGGTCCTATGAGCAAGAATTGTTTTGTGGTAAGAAGGGTCACTATTGCGCTCCCATTGTTATACACAGGGCAAAGAGCACTGGCGTCTGTTTCCAGTAAGTACAGTGTATTGGACTGAAGAGGATCTACTGTTCTTGTCAGTTTCCTAAGGAGAAAAGACTAGATATGGCCTGTGTGTGTAGGAAGCACAGTTCTTTTGTTCTGAGCAAGCTCACTGTTCTGGTCCTATAGGAAACACAGTAGAGTAGAAAAGGCCTCTTTTCTCAAAAGCAGAGTGTGTTTCTTGTAAGGCGAGCTAGCGTTTGTTTCTCAGTCCTAAATGGAGTTGAATCAAATGCAATTTTTGGTCCTACGAGCAAGAGTTGTTTTCTGGTAAAAGGAGTCAGTATTGCGCTCCCATTGCCATACACAGTAGATATAGCACTCGCGTTTGTTTAACACATGTACAGTGTATTGCTCTGAAGAGGAGCTACTGTTCTTGTCAGTTTCCTAAGCAGAGTTGAACTAGATATGGCCCGTGTGTGTAGGAAGCACACCTCTTTTGTTCTGACCAAGCTCACTGTTGAACCCCAAAGGAAACACAGTAGAGTAGAAGAGTGCTCTTTTCTCTAAAGCAGAGAGTGTTTCTTGTAAGGCGAGCTAGAGTTTGTTTCCCAGTCCTAAATGGAGTTGAATCACATGCAGTTTCTGGTCCTACCAGCAAGAGTTGTTTTCTGGTAAGAAGAGTCACTATTGTGCTCCTATTGTCAAACACAGGGCAAATAGCACTGGCGTCTGATCCCAGCATGTACAGTGTATTGGACTGAAGAGGATGTACTGTTCTTGTCAGGTTCCTAAGCAGAGTTGAACTAGATATGGCCGTGTGTGTAGGAAGCACAGTTCTTTTGTTCTAGGCAAGCTCACTGTTCTGGCCCTATAGGAAATACAGTAGAGTAGAAGAGTGCTCTTTCCTCAAAAGCAGAGTGTGTTTCTTGTCAGGCGAGCTAGCGTTTGTTTCCCAGTCCTAAATGGAGTTGAATCACATCCAGTTTCAGGTCCTACGTGCAAGAGTTGTTTTCTGGTAAGGAAAGTCACTTTTGCGCTCCAATTGCCATACACAGTGCAAATAGCACTGGTGTCTGTTCCCAGCAATTACAGTGTATTGGACTGAAGAGGAGCTACTGTTCTTGCCAGTTTCCTAAGCAGAGTTGAACTAGATATGACCTGTGTGTGTAGGAAGCAAAATTCTTTTGTTCTGAGCAAGCTCACTGTTGAACCCCATAGGAAACACAGTAGAGAAGATGTGTGCCATATTCTCAAAAGCAGAGTGTGTTTCTTGTAAGGCGAGCTAGCGTTTGTTTCCCAGTCCTAAATGGAGTTGAATCACATGCAGTTTCTGGTCCTACAAGCAAGAGTTGTTCTGGTAAGAAGAGTCACTATTGCGCTCCCATTTTCACACACAGCGCAAATAGCACTGGCTTCTGTTCCCAGCATGTACAGTGTATTGGACTGAAGAGGATCTCCTGTTCTTGTCAGGTTCAAAGCAGTGTTGAGCTAGATATGGCCCATGTGTGTAGGAAGCACAGTTCTTTTGTACTCAGCAAGATCACTGTTCTGGCCCTATAGGAAACACAGTAGAGTAGAAGTGTGCTCTTTCCTCAAAAGCAGAGTGTGTTTCTTGTAAGGCGAGCTAGCGTTTGTTTCCCAGTCCTAAATGGAGTTGAATCACATGCAGTTTCAGGTCCTACGAGCAAGAGTTGTTTTCTGGTAAGGAAAGTCACTATTGTGCTCCCATTGCCATACACAGTGCAAATAGCTCTCGCGTCTGTTCCCAGCAAGTACAGTGTATTGGACTGAAGAGGAGCTACTGTTCTTGTCAGTTTCCTAAGCAGAGTTGAACTAAATATGACCCGTGTGTGTAGGAAGCACAGTTCTTTTGTTCTGAGCAAGCTCACTGTTTGGACCCCATAGGAAACACAGTAGAGTAGATGTGTGCCCTATTCTCAAAAGCAGAGTGTGTTTCTTGTAAGGCGAGCTAGCATTTGTTTCCCAATCCTAAATGGAGTTGAATCACATGCAGTTTCTGTTCCTACGGGCAAGAGTTCTTTTTGGTAAGAAGAGTCACTATTGTGCTCCCATTGTCTTACACAGGGCAAATGGCACTGGCGTCTGTTCCCAGTAAGCACAGTGTATTGGACTGAAGAGGATCTACTGTTCTTGTCAGTTTCCTAAGGAGAATTGAACTAGATATGGCCCGTGTGTGTAGGAAGCACAGTTCTTTTGTTCTGAGCAAGCTCACTGTTCTGGCCCTATAGGAAACACAGTAGAGTAGAAAAGGGCTCTTTTCTCAAAAGCAGAGTGTGTTTCTTCTAAGTCGAGCTAGCGTTTGTTTCCCAGTCCTAAATGTAGTTGAATCACATGCAGTTTCTGGTCCTACGAGCAAGAATTGTTTTGTGGTAAGAAGAGTCACTATTGCGCTCCCATTGTCATACACAATGCAAATAGCACTCGTGTCTGTTCCCAGCAAGTACAGTGTATTGGACTGAAGAGAATCTACTGTTCTTGTCAGTTTCCTAAGCAGAGTTGAACTAGATATGGTCCGTGTGTGTAGGAAGCACAGTTCTTTTGTTCTGAGCAAGCTCACTGTTCGAACCCCATAGGAAACACAGTAGAGTAGAAGAGTGCTCTTTTCTGAAAAGCAGAGTGTGTTTCTTGTAAGGCGAGCTAGCATTTGTTTCCCAGTCCTAAATGGAGTTGAAATACACATGCAGTTTCTGGTCCTACAAGCAAGAGTTGTTTTCTGGTAAGAAGAGTCACTATTGCGCTCCCTTTGCCATACAGAGTGCAAATAGCACTCGCGTCTGTTCCCAACAAGTACAGTGTATTGGACTGAAGAGGATCTACTGTTCTTGTCAGGTTCCTAAGCAGAGTTGAACTAGATATGGCCCATGTGTGTAGGAAGCACAGTTCTTTTGTACTCAGCAAGCTCACTGTTCTGGCCCTATAGGAAACACAGTAGAGTAGAAGAGTGCTCTTTCCTCAAAAGCAGAGTGTGTTTCTTGTAAGTCGAGCTAGTGTTTGTTTCCCAGTCCTAAATGTAGTTGAATCACATGCAGTTTCTGGTCCTACGAGCAAGAGTTGTTTTCTGGTAAGAAGAGTCACTATTGCGCTCCCATTGTCATACACAATGCAAATAGCACTGGCTTATGTTCCCAGCAAGTACAGTGTATTAGACTGAAGAGGATCTACTGTTCTTGTCAGTTTCCTAAGCAAAATTGAACTAGATATGGCCATGTGTAGGAAGCACAGTTCTTTTGTTCTGAGCAAGCTCACTGTTCTGGCGCTATAGGAAACACAGTAGAGTAGAAGAGTGCTGTTTTCTCAAAAGCAGAGTGTGTTTCTTGTAAGGCGAGCTAGCGTTTGTTTCCGAGGTCTAAATGGAGTTGAATCACATGCAGTTTTTGGTCCTACACGCAAGAGTTGTTTTCTGGTAAGGAAAGTCACTATTGCGCTCCCATTGCCATACACAGTGCAAATAGCCCTCGCATCTGTTCCCAGCAAGTACAGTGTATTGGGCTGAAGAGGAGCTAATGTTCTTGTCATTTTCCTAAGCAGAGTTGAATTAGATATGGCGCGAGTGTGTAGGAAGCACAGTTCTTTTGTTCTCAGCAACCTCACAGTTCTGACCCCATAGAAATCACAGTAGAGATGAAGAGTGTACTTTACTCAAGAAGAAGAGTGTGTTTCTTGTAAGGTGAGCTAGCGTTTGTTTCCCAGTCCTAAATGGAGGTGAATGACATTCACTTTCTGGTCCTACGAACAAGAGTTGTTTTCTGGTAAGAAGAGTAACTGTTGCGCTCCCATTGCTGTACACATTGCAAATAGCACTCGCGTATGTGCCCAGCAAGTGCAGTGTATTGGACTGAAGAGGAGCTACTGTTCTCGTCAGATTCCTAAGCAGAGTTGAACTAGATATGGCCCGTGTGTGTAGGAAGCACAGTTCTTTTCTTCTGAGCAAGCTCACTGTTCTGGCCCTATAGGAAACACAGTAGAGTAAAAGAGTGCTCTTTTCTCAAAAGCAGAGTGTGTTTCTTGTAAGGCGAGCTAGCGTTTGTTTCCCAGTCCTAAATGGAGTTGAATCACATGCAGTTTCTGGTACTACAAGCAAGAGTTGTTTTCTGGTAAGAAGAGTCACTATTGCGCTCCCTTTGTCATACACAGGGCAAATAGCACTCGCGTCTCTTCCCAGCAAGTACAGTGTATTGGACTGAAGAGGAGCTACTCTTCTTGTTAGTTTCCTATGCAGAATTGAACTAGATATGGCCCGTGTCTAGGAAGCACAGTTCTTTTGTTATGAGCAAGCTCACTGTTCTGGCCCTATAGGAAACACAGTAGAGTAGAAGAGTGCTCTTTTCTCAAAAGCAGAAAGTGTTTCTTGTAAGGCGAGCTAGTGTTTGTTTCCCAGTTTTAAATGGAGTTGAATCACATGCAGTTTCTTGTCCTACGAGCAAGAGTTGTTTTCTGGTAAGAAGAGTCACTATTGCGCTCCCATTGCCATACACAGTGCAAATCGCACTGGCGTTTGTTCCCAGCATGTACAGTGTATTGGACTGAAGACGATCTACTGTTCTTGTCAGTTTACTAAGCAGAATTGAACGAAATATGGCCGTATGTAGGAAGCACAGTTCTTTTGTTCTGAGCAAACTCACTGTTCGGACCCCATAGAAAACACAGTAGAGTAGAAGAGTGCTCTTTACTCAAAAAGAAGACTGTGTTTCTTGTAAGGCGAGCTAGTGTTTGTTTCCCAGTCTTAAATGGAGTTGAATCACATGCAGTTTTTGGTCCTACGAGCAAGAGTTGTTTTTTGGTAAGGAAAGTCACTATTGTGCTCCATTTCCATACACAGTGCAAATAGCACTCACGTCTGTTCGAAGCAAGTACAGTGTATTGGACTGAAGAGGAGCTACTGTTCCCGTCAGTTTCCAAAGTAGAGTAGAGCTAGATATGGCCCGTGTGTGTAGGAAGCACAGTTTTTTTGTTCTGAGAAAGCTCACTGTTCTGGCCCTGTAGGAAACATAGTAGAGTAGAAGAGTGCTCTTTACTAAAAAACAGAGTGTGTTTCATGTCAGGCAAGCTAGCATTTGTTTTCCAGTCCTAAATGGAGCTGAATCACATGCAGTTTCTGGTCCTAGGAGCAAGAGTTGTTTTCTGGTAAGAAGAGTCACTATTATGCTCCCATTGTCATACACAGGGCAAATAGCACTGGCGTCTGTTCCCAGCATGTACAGTGTATTGGACTGAAGAGGAGCTACTGTTCTTGTCAGGTTCCTAAGCAGAGTTGAACTAGATATGGCCCGTGTGTGTAGGAAGCACAGTTCTTTTGTTCTCAGCAAGCTCACTGTTCTTGCCCTATAGGAAACACAGTAGAGTAGAAGAGTGCTCTTTCCTGAAAAGCAGAGTGTGTTTCTAGAAAGGCGAGCTAGTGTTTCTTTCCCACTCCTAAATGGAGTTGAATCACATGCAGTTTCTGGTCCTATGAGCAAGAGTTGTTTTCTGGTAAGAAGAGTCACTATTGCGCTCCCATTGCCATACACAGTGCAAACAGCACTGGCGTCTGTTCCCTGCATGTACAGAGTATTGGACTTAAGAGGAGCTACTGTTCTTGTCAATTTCCTAACAGAGTTGAACTAGATATGGCCCCTGTGTGTAGGAAGCACAGTTCTTTTGTTCTGAGCAAGTTCACTGTTCTGGCCCTATAGGAAACACAGTCGAGTAGAAGAGTGCTCTTTTCTCAAAAGCAGAGTGTGTTTCTTGTAAGGCTAGCTAGCGTTTGTTTCCCAGTCCTAAATGGAGTTTTGTCACATGCAGTTTATTGTCATACGACCAAGAGTTGTTTTCTGGTAAGAAGAATCACTATTGTGCTCCTATTGTCATACACAGGACAAATAACACTGGTGTCTGTTCCCAGCATGTGCAGTGTATTTGACTGAAGAGGGTATACTGTTCTCGTCAGTTTCCTAAGCAGAATTGAACTAGATATGGCCCGTGTGTGTAGGAAGCACAGTCCTTTTGTTCTGAGCAAGCACACTGTTCTCGCCATAGAGGAAACACTGTGGAGTAGAAGAGTGCTCTTTTCCCAAAAGCAGAGTGTGTTTCTTGTGAGCAGAGCTAGCGTTTGTTTCCCAGTCCTACATGGAGTTGAGTCACATGCAGTTTTTGGTCCTAAGAGCAAGAGTTGTTTTCTGGTAAGAAGAGTCACTATTGTGCTCCCATTGTCATACACAGTACAAATAGCACTCGTTTCTGTTCCCAGCAAGTACAGTGTATTGGCCTGAAGAGGAGCTACTGTTCTTGTCAGTTTCCTAAGCAGAGTTGAACTAGATATGGCCCCTGTGTGTAGGAAGCACAGTTCTTTTGTTCTGAGCAAGTTCTCTGTTTGGACCCCATAGGAAACACAGTAGAGTAGAAGAGTGCTCTTTTGTCAAAAGCAGAGTGTGTTTCTTGTAAGGCGAGCTAGCGTTTGTTTCCCAGTCCTAAATGGAGTTGAAATACACATGAAGTTTCGGGTCCTACGAGCGAGACTTGTTTTCTGGTAAGAAGAGTCCATTTTGCGCTCCCTTTGCCATACACAGTGCAAATAGCACTCGCGTCTGTTCCCAGCAAGTACAGTGTATTGGACTGAAGAGAGGCTACTGTTCTTCTCAGTTTTGTAAGCAGAATTGAACTAGATATGGCCCGTGTGTGTAGGAAGCACAGTTCTTTTTTTCTGAGCAAGCTCACTGTTCTGGGCCTATAGGAAACACAGTAGAGTAGAGGAGTGCTCTTTTCTCATAAGCAGAGTGTGTTTCTTGTAAGGCTAGCTAGTGTTTGTTTCCCAGTCCTAAATGGAGGTGAATCAAATGCAGTTTTTGGTCCTACGAACAAGAGTTGTTCTCTGGTAAGAAGAGTCACTATTGCGCTCCCATTGCCATTCACAGTAAAAATACACTCACGTATGTTCCCAACAAGTACAGTGTATTGGACTGAAGAGGAGATAGTTTTCTTGTCAGTTTCCTAAGGAGAGTTGAACTAGATATGGCCCGTGTGTGTAGGAAGCACAGTTCTTTTGTTCTGAGCAAGATCACTGTTCGAACACCAGAGGAAACACAGTAGAGTAGAAGATTGCTCTTTTCTCAAAAGCAGAGTGTTTTTTTTATAAGGCAAGCTAGCGTTTGATTCCCAGTCCTAAATGGAGTTGAAATACACATGCAGTTTCTCGTCCTACGAGCAAGAGTTGTTTTCTGGTAAGAAAAGTCACTATTGCGCTCCCTTTGCCATACACAGTGCAAATAGCCCTCGCGTCTGTTCCCAGCAAGTACAGTGTATTGGACTGAATAGGATCTACTGTTCTTGTCAGTTTCCTAAGTAGAGTTGATCTAGATATGGCCCGTGTGTTTAGGAAGCACAGTTCTTTTGTTCTCAGCAAGCTCACTGTTCGGACCCTATAGAAAACACAGTAGAGTAGAAGAGTGCTCTTTTCTCAAAAGCAGAGTGTGTTTCTTGTATGGCGAGCTAGCGTTTGTTTCCCAGTCGTAAATGAAGTTGAATCACATGCAGTTTCTGGTCCTAGGAGAAAGAGTTGTTTTCTGGTAAAAAGAGTCACTATTGCGCTCCCATTGTCATACACAGGGCAAATAGCCCTCGCGTCTGTTCCCAGCAAGTACAGTGTGTTTCTTGTAAGGCGAGCTAGCATTTGTTTCCCAGTCCTAAATGGAGTTGAATCACATGCAGTTTCTGGTCCTAGGAGAAAGAGTTGTTTTCTGGTAAAAAGAGTCACTATTGTGCTCCCATTGTCATACACAGGGCAAATAGCACTGGCGTCTGTTACCAGCATGTACAGTATATTGGACTGAAGAGGATCTACTGTTCTTGTCAGGTTCCTAAGCAGAGTTGAATTAGATATGGCCGTGTGTGTAGGAAGCACATTTCTTTTGTTCTCAGCAAGCTCACTCTTCGGACCCCTTGGAAACACATTAGAGTAGATGTGTGCCCTATTCTCAAAAGCAGAGCATGTTTCTTGTAAGGGGAGCTAGCGTTTGTTTCCCAGTCTTAAGTGGATTGAATCAAATGCAGTTTTTGGTCCTAAGAGCAAGAGTTGTTTCCTGGTAAGAAGATTCACTATTGTGCACTTATTGAAGTACACAGTGCAAATAGCATTCGCGTCTGTTCCCAGCAAGTACAGTGTATTGGACTGAAGAGGAGCTACTGTTCTTGTCAGTTTCCTAAGCAGAGTTGAACTAGATATGGCCCGTGTGTGTAGGAAGCACAGTTCTTTTGTTCTGAGCAAGCTCACTGTTTGAACCCCATAGGAAACACAGTAGAGTAGAAGAGTGTTCTTTTCTCAAAAGCAGAGTGTGTTTCTTGTAAGGCGAGCTAGCATTTGTTTCCCAGTCCTAAATGGACTTGAAGTACACATGCAGTTTCTGGTCCTACGAGCAAGAGTGGTTTTCTGGTTAGAAGAGTCACTATTGCACTCCCTTTGCCATACACAGGGCAAATAGCACTGGCGTCTGTTCCCAGCATGTACAGTGTATTGGACTGAAAAGGATCTACTGTTCTTGTCAGGTTCCTAAGCAGAGTTGAACTAGATATGGCCCGTGTGGGTAGGAAGCCCAGTTTTTTTGTTCTCAGCAAGCTCACTGTTCTGGCCCAAGAGGAAACACAGTAGAGTAGAAGAGTGCTCTTTCCTCAAAAGCAGAGTGTGTTTTTTGTAAGGCGAGCTAGCGTTTGTTTCCCAGTCCTAAATGGAGTTGAATCACATGCAGTTTCTGGTCCTACGAGCAAGAGTTTTTTCTGGTAAGGAAAGTCACTATTGTGCTCCCATTGCCATACACAGTGCAAATAGCACTCGCGTCTGTTCCCAGCAATTACAGTGTATTGGCCTGAAGAGGAGCTATTGTTCTTGTCAGTTTCCTAAGCAGAGTTGAACTAGATATGACCCGTGTGTGTAGGAAGCACAGTTCTTTTGTTCTGAGCAAGCTCACTGTTTGGACGCCATAGGAAAGACAGTAGAGTTGATGTGTGCCCTATTCTCAAAAGCAGAGCGTGTTTCCTGTAAGGCGAGCTAGCGATTGTTTCCCAGTCCTAACTGGAGTTGAATCAAATGCAGTTTTTGGTCCTACGAGCAAGAGTTGTTTTCTGGTAAGAAGAGTCACTTTGCGCTCCCATTGCCATACACAGTGCAAATAGCCCTCGCGTCTGTTCCCAGTAAGTACAGTGTATTGGACTGAAGAGGAGCTTCTGTTCTCATCAGTTTCCTAAGCAGCGTTAAACTAGATATGGCCCCTGTGTGTAGGAAGCACAGTTCTTCTGTTCTTAGCAAGCTCACTGTTTGGACCCCATAGGAAACACAGTAGAGAAGATGTGTGCCCTATTCTCAAAAGCAGAGCGTGTTTCTTGTAAGGCGAGCTAGCATTTGTTTCCCATTCCTAAGTGGATTGAATCAAATGCAGTTTCTGTTCCTAAGAGCAAGAGTTGTTTTCTGGTAAGAAGTGTCACTATTGTGCTCCCATTGCCGTACACAGTGCAAATAGCCCTCGCGTCTGTTCCCAGCAAGTACAGTGTGTTTCTTGTAAGGCGAGCTAGCATTTGTTTCCCAGTCCTAAATGGAGTTCAAATACACATGCAGTTTCTGGTCCTATGAGCTAGAGTTGTTTTCTGGTAAGAAGAGTCACTATTGTGCTCCCTTTGACATACACAGTACAAATAGCACTCGCTTCTGTTTCTAGCAAGTACAGTGTATTGGACTGAAGAGGAGCTACTGTTCTTGTCAGTTTCCTAAGCAGAGATGAACTAGATATGGCCGTGTGTGTAGGAAGCACAGTTCTTTGTTCTGAGCAAGCTCACTGTTCGAACCCCATAGGAAACACAGTAGAGTAGACGGGTGCTCTTTTCTCAAAAGCAGAGTGTGTTTCTTGTAAGGCGAGCTAGCATTTGTTTCCCAGTCCTAAATGGAGTTCAAATACACATGCAGTTTCTGGTCCTACGAGCGAGACTTGTTTTCTGGTAAGAAGAGTCCATTTTGCGCTCCCATTGCCATACACAGTGCAAATAGCACTCGGATCTGTTCCTAGCAAGTACAGTGTATTGGGCTGAAGAGGAGCTACTGTTTTTGTCATTTTCCTAAGCAGAGTTGAATTAGATATGGCGCGAGTGTGTAGGAAGCACAGTTCTTTTGTTCTGAGCAAGCTCACTATTTTGGCCCTATTGGAAACACAGGAGAGTAGAATAGTGCTTATTTCTCAAAAGCAGAGTGTGTTTCTTGTAAGGCGAGCTAGCGTTTGTTTCCCAGTCCTAAAAGGAGTTGAATCACATGCAGTTTCAGGTCCTACGAGCAAGAGTTGTTTTCTGGTAAGGAAAGTCACTATTGCGCTCCCATTGCCATACACAGTGCAAATAGCACTCGTGTCTGTTCCCAGCAAGTACAGTGTATTGGACTGAAGAGAAGCTACTGTTCTTGTCAATTTCCTAAGCAGAATTGAACTAGATATGACCCCTGTGTGTAGGAAGCACAAATCTTTTGTTCTGGGCAAGCTCACTGTTTGGACCCCATAGGAAACACAGTAGAGAAGATGTGTGCCCTATTCTCAAAAGCAGAGCGTGTTTCTTGTAAGGCAAGCTAGCGTTTGTTTCCCAGTCCTAAGTGGATTGAATCAATGCAGTTTCTGGTCCTAAGAGCAAGAGTTGTTTTCTGGTAAAGAAATTCACTATTGCGCTCCCATTGCAATATACAGTGCAAATAGCACTCGCGTCTGTTCCGAGCAAGTACAGTGTATTGGAATGAAGAGGAGCTACAGTTCTCGTCAGTTTCCTAAGCAGAGTTGAACTAGATATGGACCGTGTGTGTAGGAAGCACATTTCTTTTTTTCTGAGCAAGCTCACTGTTCAAGCCCTATAGGAAACACAGTAAATTAGAAGAGTGCTCTTTTCTCAAAAGCAGAGTGTGTTTCTTGTAAGGCGAGCTAGCGTTTGTTTCCCAGTCCTAAATGGAGTTGAATCAAATGCAGTTTTTGGTCCTATGAGCAAGAGTTGTTTTCTGGTAAGAAGAGTCACTATTGCGCTCCCATTGCCATACACAGTACAAATAGCACTAGTGTCTTTTCCCAGCAAGTACAGTGTATTGGACTGAAGAGGAGCTACTGTTCTTGTCAGTTTCCTAAGCAGCATTGAACTAGATATGGCCCGTGTGCGTAGGAAGCACAGTTCTTTTGTTCTGAGCAAGCTCACTGTTCGAACCCCATAGGAAACACAGCAGAGTAAAAGAGTGCTCTTTTCTCAAAAGCAGAGTGTGTTTCTTGTAAGGTGAGCAGGTGTTTTTTTTCCCAGTCCTAAATGGAGTTGAATCACATGCAGTTTAAGGTCCTAGGAACAAGAGCTGTTTTCTGGTAAGGAAAGTCACTATTGCGCTCCAATTGCAATGTACAGTGCAAATAGCACTAGCGTCTGTTCCGAGCAAGTACAGTGTATTGGAATGAAGAGGAGCTACTGTTCTTGTCAGTTTCCTAAGAAGAGTTGAACTAGATATGGCCCGTGTGTTTAGGAAGCACAGTTCTTTTGTTCTGAGCAAGCTCACTGTTCGAACCCCATAGGAAACACAGTAGAGTAGAAGAGTGCTCTTTTCTCAAAAGCAGAGTGTGTTTCTTGTAAGGCGAGCTAGCATTTGTTTCCCAGTCCTAAATGGAGTTCAAATACACATGCAGTTTCTGGTCCTATGAGCTTGAGTTGTTTTTTGGTAAGAAGAGTCACTATTGCGCTCCCTTTGACTTACACAGAGCAAATAGCACTCGCGTCTGTTCCCAACAAGTACAGTGTATTGGACTGAAGAGGAGCTACTGTTCTTGTCAGTTTCCTAAGCAGAATTGAACTAGATATGGCCCGTGTATGCAGGAAGCACAGTTCTTTTGTTCTGAGCAAGCTCACTGTACAGGCCCTATAGGAAACACAGTAGAGTAGAACAGTGCTCTTTTCGCAAAAGCAGAGTGTGTTTCTTGTAAGGCGAGCTAGTTTTTGTTTCCCAGTCCTAAATGGAGTTGAAATACACATGCAGTTTCTGGTCCTAATAGCTAGAGTTGTTTTCTGGTAAGAAGAGTCACTATTGCGCTCCCTTTGCCATACACAGTGCAAATAGCACTCGCGTCTGTTCCCAGCAAGTACAGTGTATTGGACTGATGAGGAACTACTGTTCTTGTGAGTTTCCTAAGCAGAGTTGAACTAGATATGGCCCGTGTGTGTAGAAAGCACAGTTCTTTTGTTCTGGGCAAGCTCACTGTTCTCGCCCTACAGGAAACACAGTAGAGTAGAAGAGTGCTCTATTCTCAAAAGCAGAGTGTGTTTCTTGAAAGGCGAGTTAGCATTTGTTTCCCAGTCCTAAATTGAGTTGAATCACATGCAGCTTCTGTTCCTATGAGCAAGAGTTGTTTTTTGGTAAGGAAAGTCACTATTGAGCTCCCATTGCCATACACAGTGCAAATAGCAATCCCGTCTGTTCACAGCAAGTACAGTGTATTGGACTGAAGTGGAGCTACTGTTCTTGTCAGTTTCCTAAGCAGAGTTGAACTAGATATGACTCGTGTGTAGGAAGCACAGTTCTTTTGTTCTGAGCAAGCTCACTGTTTGGAACTCATAGGAAACACAGTAGAGTAGATGAGTGCCCAATTCTCAAAAGCAGAGTGTGTTTCTTGTAAGGCGAGCTGGCGTTTGTTTCCCAATCAAATGGAGTTGAATCACATGCAGTTTCTAGTCCTACGAGCAAGAGTTTTTTTCTGGTAAGAAGAGTCACTATTGCGCTCCCATTGCCATACACAGTACAAATAGCACTCGCATCTGTTTCCAGCAAGTACAGTGTATTTGAATGAAGAGGAGCTACTGTTTTTGTCAGTTTCCTAAGGAGAGTTGAACTAGATATGACCCATGTGTGTAGGAAGCACAGTTCATTTGTTCTGAGCAAGCTCACTGTTCGGACCCCATAGGAAACACAGTAGAGTAGAAGAGTACTCTTTTCTCAAAAGCAGAGTGTGTTTCCTGTAAGGCGAGCTAGCTTTTGTTTCCCAGTCGTAAATGAAGTTGAATCACATGCAGTTTCTGGTCCTACGAGTAGAGTTGTTTTTTGGTAAGAAGAGTCACTATTGAGCTCCCATTGCCATACACAGTGCAAATAGCACTTGCGTCTGTTCCAATCAAGTACTGTGTATTGGACTGAAGAGGAGCTACTGTTCTTGTCAATTTCCTAAGCAGAGTTGAACTGATATGGCCCGTGTGTATAGGAAGCACAGTTCTTTTGTTTTGAGCAAGCTCACTTTCTGGCCCTATAGAAGACACAGTAGAGTAGAAGAGTGCTCTTTTCTCAAAAGCAGAGTGTGTTTATTGTAAGGCAAGCTAGCGTTTGTTTCCCAGTCCTAAAAGGAGTTGAATCACATGCAGCTTCTGGACGTACAAGCAAGAGTTGTTTTCTGGTAAGGAAAGTCATTATTGCACTCCCATTGCCATTCATAGTGCAAATAGCACTCGATTCTGTTCCCAGCAAGTACAGTGTATTGGACTGAAGAGGAGCTACTATTATTGTCAGTTTCCTAATCAGAGTTGAACTAGATATGGCCGTGTGTTTAGGAAGCACAGTTCTTTTGTTCTGAGAAAGCTCACTGTTTGGACACCATAGGAAACACAGTAGAGTAGAAGAGTGCTCTTTTCTCAAAAGCGGAGTGTGTTTCTTGTAAGGCGAGCTAGCGTTTGATTCCCAGTCCTAAATGGAGTTGAACCACATGCAGTTTTTCGTCCTACGAGCAATAGTTGTTTTCTCGTAAGGATAGTCACTATTGCGCTCCCATTGATATACACAGTGCAAATAGCACTTGCGTCTGTTCCCAGCAAGTACAGTGTATTGGACTGAAGAGGAGCTACTGTTCTTGTCAGTTTCCTAACCAGAGTTGAAGTAGATATGGCCCCTGTGTGTAGGAAGCACAGTTCTTTTGTTCTGAGCAAGCTCACTGTTTGGACCCCGTAGGAAACACAGTAGAGTAGAAGAGTGCTCTTTTCTCAAAAGCCGAGTGTGTTTAGTGTAAGGCGACCTAGCGTTTGCTTCCCAGTCCAAAAGGGAGTTGAATCACATAAAGTTTATGGTCCTAAGAGCAAGAGTTGTTTTCTGGTAAGAAGTGTCACTATTGCGCTCCCATTGCCATACACTGTGCAAATAGCACTGGCGTCTGCTCCCAGCAAGTACAGTGTATTGGATTGAAGAGGAGCTACTGTACTTGTCAGTTTCCTAAGCAGACTTGAACTAGATATGGCCCGTGTGTGTAGGAAGCACAGTTCATTTGTTCTGAGCAAGCTCACTATTCGGACCCCATAGGAAACACAGTAGAGTAGAAGAGTACTCTTTTCTCAAAAGCAGAGTGTGTTTCTTGTAAGGCGAGCTAGCTTTTGTTTCCCAGTCGTAAATGAAGTTGAATCACATGCAGTTTCTGGTCCTACGAGTAGAGTTGTTTTTGGTAAGAAGAGTCACTATTGAGCTCCCATTGCCATACACAGTGCAAATAGCACTTGCGTCTGTTCCAATCAAGTACAGTGTATTGGACTGAAGAGGAGATACTGTTCTTGTCAGTTTCCTAAGCAGAGTTGAAATGATATGTCCCGTGTGTATAGGAAACACAGTTCTTTTTTTTTGTGCAAGCTCACTTTCTGGCCCTATAGAAAACACAGTAGAGTACAAGAGTGCTCTTTTCTCAAAATCAGAGTGTGTTTCTTGTAAGGCGAGCTAGCGTTTGTTTCCCAGTCCTAAATGGAGTTGAATCACATGCAGTTTTTGGTCCTACGTGCAAGAGTTGTTTTCTGGTAAGGAAAGTCACTATTGCGCTCCCATTGCCAAACACAGTGCAAATAGCACTCGCATCTGTTCCCAGCAAGTACAGTGTATTGGACTGAAGAAGAGCTACTGTTCTTGTCAGTTTCCTAAGCAGAATTGAACTGGATATGGCCATTTGTGTAGGAAGCACAGTTCTTTTGTTCTGAGCAAGCTCACTGTTCTCGCCCTATAGGAAACACAGTAGTGTAGAAGAGTGCTCTTTTCTCAAAAGCAGAGTGTGTTTCTTTAAGGCGAGCTAGCGTTTGTTTCCCAGTCCTAAATGGAGTTGAATCACATGCAGTTTTTGGTCCTACGAGCAAGAGTTGTTTTCTGGTAAGGAAAGTCACTATTGCGCTCCCATTGCCATACACAGTGCAAATAGCACTGCCGTCTGTACCCAGCATGTACAGCGTATTGGACTGAAGAGGATCTACTGTTCTTTTTAGTTTCCTAAGCAGAGTTGAACTAGATATGGCCCGTGTGTGGAGGAAGCACAGTTCTTTTGTTCTGAGCAAGCTCACTGTTCGGAACCCATAGGACATATAGTAGAGAAGAAGAGTGCTCTTTTCTCAAAAGCAGAGTGTGTTTCTTGTAAGGCGAGCTAGCTTTTGATTCCCAGTCCTAAATGAATTTGAATCACATGCAGTTTCTGGTCCTACGAGTAGAGTTATTTTTTGGTAAGAAGAGTCACTATTGTGCTCCCATTGTCATACACAGGGCAAATAGCACTGGCATTTGTTCCCAGCATGTACAGAGTATTGGACTCAAGAGGATCTACTGTTCTTGTCAGGTTCCTAAGCAGAGTTGAACTAGATATGTCCCGTGTGTGTATGAAGCACATTTCTTTTGTTCTGAGCAAGCTCACTGTACTGGCCATATAGGAAACATAGTAGAGTAGAAGAGTCATCTTTTCTCAAAAGCAGAGTTTGTTTCTTGTAAGGCAATCTAGCGTTTGTTTCCCAGTCCTAAATGGAGTTGAATCCATGCAGTTTCTGGTCTTAGGAGCAAGAGTTGCTTTCTGGTAAGAAGAGTCACTATTGCGCTCCCAATGCCATACAGAGTGCAAATAGCACTCGCGTCTGTTCCCAGCAAGTACAGTGTATTGGACTGAAGAGGTTCTACTGTTCTTGTCAGTTTCCTAAGCAGAGTTGAACTAGATATGGCCCGTGTGCGTAGGAAGCACAGTTCTTTTGTTCTGAGCAAGCTCACTGTTCGAACCCCATAGGAAACACAGTAGAGTAGAAGAGTGCTCTTTTCTCAAAAGCAGAGTGTGTTTCTTGTAAGGCGAGCTAGCGTTTGTTTCCCAGTCCTAAATGGAGTTGAATCACATGCAGTTTTTGGTCCTACGCGCAAGAGTTGTTTTCTGGTAAGGAAAGTCACTATTGCGCCTCCATTGCCAAACACAGTGCAAATAGCACTCGCATCTGTTCCCAGCAAGTACAGTGTATTGGACTGAAGAGAAGCTACTGTTCTTGTCAGTTTCCGAAGCAGAGTTGAACTAGATATGGCCCTTGTGTGTAGGAAGCACAGTTCTTTTGTTCTGAGCAAGCTCACTGTTCTGGCCCTATAGGAAACACAGTAGAGTAGAAGTGTCCCCTTTTCTCAAAAGTTTCTTGTAAGGCAAGCTAGCGTTTGTTTCCCAGTCCTAAGTGGAGTTGAATCACATGCAGTTTCTGGTCCTACGAGCAAGAGTTGTTTTCTGGTAAAAAGAGTCACTATTGTGCTCCCAATACCGTACACAGTGCAAATAGCACTCGCGTCTGTTCCCAGCAAGTACAGTGTATTGGACTGAAGGGGATCTACTGTTCTTGTCAGTTTTCTAAGCAGAGTTTAACTAGATATGGCCCGTGTGTATAGGAAGCCCAGTTCTTTTGTTCTGAGCATGCTCACTGTTCGGACCCCATAGGAAACATAGTAGAGTAGAAGAGTGCTCTTTTCTCAAAAGCAGAGTGTGTTTCTTGTAAGGCGAGCTAGCGTTTGCTTCCCAGGCCTATATGGATTTGAATCACATGCAGTTTCTGGTCCTACAAGCAAGAATTTTTTCTGTTTAGAAAAGTCAGTATTGGGCTCCCATTGTCATACAAAGTGCAAATAACACTGGCGTCTATTCCCAGCAAGTGAAGTGTATTGGACTGAAGGGGATCTACTGTTCTTGTCAGTTTCCTAAGCAGAATTGAACTATATGTGGCCCGTGTGTGTAGGAAGCACAGTTCTTTTGTTCTGAGCAATGTCACTGTTTGGACCCCATAGGAAACACAGTAGAGTAGATGTGTGGCCTATTCTCAAAAGCAGAGCGTGTTTCTTGTAAGGCGAGCTAGTGTTTGTTTCCCAGTCCTAATGGATTGAATCAAATGCAGTTTCTGGTCCTATGAGGAAGAGTTCTTTTCTGGTAAGAAGAGTCACTATTGTGCTCCAATTGCCGTACACAGTGCAAATAGCACTCGCGTCTGTTCCCAGTAAGTACAGTGTATTGAACTG
Organism: Peromyscus eremicus; assembly: GCF_949786415.1. Taxonomy (NCBI): domain Eukaryota; kingdom Metazoa; phylum Chordata; class Mammalia; order Rodentia; family Cricetidae; genus Peromyscus; species Peromyscus eremicus. The sequence continues at coordinate 6,307 of NW_026737411.1, read as the reverse complement.
AAGAGTAGCTACTGTTCTCATCAGTTTCCTAAGCAGAGTTGAACTAGATATGGCCCGTGTGTGTATGATGCACAGTTCTTTTGTTCTGAGCAAGCTCACTGTTCGGACCCCATAGGAAACACAGTAGAGTAGAAGAGTGCTCTTTTCTCAAAAGCAGAGTGTGTTTCTTGTAAGGCAAGCTAGAGTTTGCTTCCCAGTCCTAAATGGATTTGAATCACATGCAGTTTCTGGTTCTACAAGCAAGAGTTTTTTCTGGTAACAAAAGTCACTATTGGGCTCCCATTGTCATACACAGTGCAAATAGCACTTGTGTCTGTTCCCAGCAAGTAAAGTGTATTGGACTGAAGAGGAGCTACTGTTCTTGTCAGTTTCCTAAGCAGAGTTGAACTAGATATGACCCGTGTGTGTAGGAAGCACATTTCTTTTGTTCTGAGCAAGCTCACTGTTCGGACCCCATAGGAAACACAGTAGAGTAGAAGAGTGCTCTTTTCTCAAAAGCAGAGTATGCTTCTTGTAAGGCGAGCTAGCGTTTTTTTCCCAGTCCTAAATGGAGTTGAAATACACATGCAGTTTCTGGTCCTATGAGCTAGAGTTGTTTTTTGGTAAGAAGAGTCACTATTGCGCTCCCTTTGACTTACACAGAGCAAATAGCACTCGCGTCTGTTCCCAACAAGTACAGTGTATTGGACTGAAGAGGAGCTACTGTTCTTGTCAGTTTCCTAAGCAGAATTGAACTAGATATGGCCCGTGTATGCAGGAAGCACAGTTCTTTTGTTCTGAGCAAGCTCACTGTACAGGTCCTATAGGAAACACAGTAGAGTAGAACAGTGCTCTTTTCTCAAAAGCAGAGTGTGTTTCTTGTAAGGCGAGCTAGCGTTTGTTTCCCAGTCCTAAAGGAGTTGAATCAAAAGCAGTTTTTGGTCCTACGAGCAAGAGTTGTTTTCTGGTAAGAAGAGTCACTATTGTGCTCCCATTGCCACACTCAGTACAAATAGCACTCACGTCTGTTCCCAGCAAGTACAGTGTATTGGACTGAAGAGGAGCTACTGTTCTTGTCAGTTTCCTAAGCAGAGTTGAACTAGATATGGCCCGTGTGTGTAGGAAGCACAGTTCTTTTGTTCTGAGCAAGCTCACTGTTCTCGCCCTACAGGAAACACAGTAGAGTAGAAGAGTGCTCTATTCTCAAAAGCAGAGTGTGTTTCTTGTAAGGCGAGCTAGCGTTTGTTTCCCAGTCCTAAATTGAGTTGAATCACATGCAGTTTCTGGTCCTATGATCAAGAGTTTTATCTGGTAAGAAGAGTGTCTATTGCGCTCCCATTGTCATACACAGGGCAAATAGCACTGGCGTCTGTTCACAGCATGTACTGTGTATTGGACTGAAGAGGATCTACTGTTCTTGTCAAGTTCCTAAGCAGAGTTGAACTAGATATGGCCCATGTGTGTAGGAAGCACAGTTCTTTTGTACTCAGCAAGCTCACTGTTCTGGCACTATAGGAAACACAGTAGAGTAGAAGAGTGCTCTTTCCTCAAAAACAGAGTGTGTTTCTTGTAAGGCGAGCTAGCGTTTGTTTCCCAGTCCTAAAAGGAGTTGAATCACATCCAGTTTCAGGTCCTACGAGCAAGAGATGTTTTTTGGTAAGGAAAGTCACTATTGCGCTCCCATTGCCATACACAGTGCAAATAGCACTCGCGTCTGTTCCCAGCAAATAAAGTGTATTGGACTGAAGAGGAGCTACTGTTCTTGTCAGTTTCCTAAGTAGAGTTGAACTAGATATGACCTGTGTGTGTAGGAAGCACAATTCTTTTGTTTTGAGCAAGCTCACTGTTTGGACAGCATAGGAAACACAGTAGAGAAGATGTGTGCCCTATTCTCCAAAGCAGAGCGTGTTTCTTGTAAGGCGAACTAGCGATTGTTTCCCAGTCCTAAGTGGATTGAATCAAATGCAGTTTCTGGTCTTATGAGCAAGAGTTGTTTTCTGGTAAGAAGAGTCACTATTGTGCTCCCATTGCCATACACAGTGCAAATAGCCCTCGCATCTGTTCCCAGCAAGTACAGTGTATTTGACTGAAGAGGAGCTACTGTTTTTGTCAGTTTCCTAAGCAGAGTTGAACTAGATATGACCCGTGTGTGTAGGAAGCACACTTCTTTTGTTCTGAGCAAGCACACTGTTTTTACCCCATAGGAAATACATTAGAGTAGATGTGTGCCCTATTCTCAAAAGCAGAGCATGTTTCTTGTAAGGCGAGCTAGCGTTTGTTTCCCAGTCCTAAGTGGATTGAATCAAATGCAGTTTCTGTCCTAAGAGCAAGAGTTGTTTTCTGATAAGAAGAGTCACTATTGTGCTCCAATTGCCGTACACAGTGCAAATAGCACTCGAGTCTGTTCCCAGCAAGTACAGTGTATTGGACTGAAGAGGAGCTACTGTTTTTGTCAGTTTCCAAAGCAGAGTTGAACTAGATATGGCCAGTGTGTGTAGGAAGCACAGTTCTTTTGTTCTGAGCAAGCTCACTGTTCTGGCCCTATAGGAAACACAGTAGAGTAGAAGAGTGCTCTTTTCTCAAAAGCAGACTGTGTTTCTTTAAGGCAAGCTAGCGTTTTTTTTCCCTGTCCTAAATGGAGTTGAAACACATGCAGTTTTTGGTCCTACGAGCAAGAGTTTTTTTCTGGTAAGAGGAGTCACTATTGCGCTCCCATTGTCATACACAGGGCAAATAGCACTGGCGTGTTTTTCCAGCATGTACAGTGTATTGGACTGAAAAAGATCTACTGTTTTTGTCAGGTTCCTAAGCAGGGTTGAACTAGATATGGCCCATGTGTGTAGGAGGCACAGTTCTTTTGTACTCAGCAAGCTCACTGTTCTGGCCCTATGGGAAACACAGTAGAGTAGAAGAGTGCTTTTTCCTCAAAAGCAGAGTGTGTTTCTTGTAAGGCAAGCTAGCGTTTGTTTCCCAGTCCTAAATGGAGTTGAATCACATGCAATTTTTGGTCGTACGTGCAAGAGTTGTTTTCTGGTAAGGAAAGTCACTACTGTGCTCCCATTGCCATACACAGTGCAAATAGCACTCGCGTCTGTTCCCAGCAAGTACAGTGTATTGTACTGAAGAGGAGCTACTGTTCTCATCAGTTTCCTAAGCAGAGTTGAACTTGATATGGCCCGTGTGTGTAGGAAGCACAGTTCTTTTGTTCTGAGCAAGCTCACTGTTCAGACCCCATAGGAAACACAGTAGAGTAGAAGAGTGCTCTTTTCTCAAAAGCAGAGTGTGTTTTTTGTAAGGCGAGCTAGCGTTTGTTTCCCAGTACTAAATGGAGTTGAAATACACATGCAGTTTCTGGTCCTATGAGCTAGAGTTGTTTTCTGGTAGGAAGAGTCACTATTGCGCTCCATTTCCCGTACACAGTGCAAATAACACTCGCGTCTGTTCCCAGCAAGTACAGTGTATTGGACTGAAGAGGAGCTACTGTTCTTGTCAGTTTCCTAAGCAGAGTTGAACTAGATATGACGCGTGTGTGTAGGAAGCACAGTTCTTTTGTTCTGAGCAAGCTCACTGTTGGAACCTCATAGGAAACACAGTAAAGTAGAAGAGTGCACTTTTCTCAAAAGCAGAGTGTGTTTCTTGTAAGGCGAGCTAGCATTTGTTTCCCAGTCCGAAATGGAGTTGAAATACACATGCAGTTTCTGGTCCTATGAGGTAGAGGTGTTTTCTGGTAAGAAGAGTCACTATTGCGCTCCCTTTGCCATACACAGTGCAAATAGCACTCGCGTCTGTTCCCAGCAAGTACAGTGTATTGGACTGAAGAGGAGCTACTGTTCTTGTCAGTTTCCTAAGCAGAGTTGAACTAGATATGGCCCGTGTGTGTAGGAAGCACAGTTCTTTTGTTCTGGGCAAGCTCACTGTTCTCGCCCTACAGGAAACACAGTAGAGAAGAAGAGTGCTCTATTCTCAAAAGCAGAGTGTGTTTCTTGAAAGGCGAACTAGCGTTTGTTTCCCAGTCCTAAATTGAGTTGAATCACAAGCAGTTTCTGGTCCTATGAGCAAGTGTTGTTTTTTGGTAAGGAAAGTCACTATTGCGCTCCCATTGCCATACACAGTGCAAATAGCACTCCCGTCTGTTCACAGCAAGTACAGTGTATTGGACTGAAGAGGAGCTACTGTTCTTGTCAGTTTCCTAAGTAGAGTTGAACTAGATATGACCCGTGTGTAGGAAGCACAGTTCTTTTGTTCTGAGCAAGCTCACTGTTTGGAACCCATAGGAAACACAGTAGAGTAGATGAGTGCCCTATTCTCAAAAGCAGAGTGTGTTTCTTGTAAGGCGAGCTGGCGTTTGTTTCCCAATCCAAAATGGAGTTGAATCACATGCAGTTTCTAGTCCTACGAGCAAGAGTTGTTTTCTGGTAAGAAGAGTCACTATTGCGCTCCAATTGCCATACACAGTACAAATAGCATTCACGTCTGTTCCTAGCAAGTACAGTTTATTGGACTGCAGAGGAGCTACTGTTCTTGTCAGTTTCCTAAGCAGAGATGAACTAGATATGGCCCGTGTGTGTAGGAAGCACAGTTCTTTTGTTCTGAGCAAGCTCACAGTTGGAACCCCATAGGAAACACAGTAGAGTAGAAGAGTGCACTTTTCTCAAAAGCAGAGTGTGTTTCTTGTAAGGCGAGCTAGCGTTTGTTTCCATGTCCTAAATGGAGTTGAAATACATGTGCAGTTTCTGGTCCTATGAGCTAGAGTTGTTTTCTGGTAAGAAGAGTCACTACTGCGCTCCCTTTGCCATACACAGTGCAAATAGCACTCGCGTCTGTTCCCAGCAAGTACAGTGTATTGGACTGAAGAGGAGCTACTGTTCTTGTCAGTTTCCTAAGCAGAGTCGAAGTAGATATGGACCGTGTGTGTAGGAAGCACAGTTCTTTTGTTCTGAGCAAGCTCACTCTTCTGGCCCTATAGGAAACACAGTAGAGTAGAAGAGAGCTCTTTTCTCAAAAACAGAGTGTGTTTCTTGTAAGGCGAGCTAGCGTTTGTTTTCCAGTCCTAAATGGAGTTGAATCACATGCAGTTTCAGGTCCTACGAGCAAGAGTTGTTTTCTGGTAAGGAAAGTCACTATTGCGCTCCCATTGCCATACACAGTGCAAATAGCACTCGCGTCTGTTCCCACCAAGTACAGTGTATTGGACTGAAGAAGATCTACTGTTCTTGTCAAGTTCCTAAGCAGAGATGAACTAGATATGGCCCGTGTGTGTAGGAAGCACAGTTCTTTTGTTCTGGGCAAGCTCACTGTTCTCGCCCTACAGGAAACAAAGTAGAGTAGAAGAGTGCTCTATTCTCAAAAGCAGAGTGTGTTTCTTGAAAGGCGAACTAGCGTTTGTTTTCCAGTCCTAAATTGAGTTGAATCAAATGCAGTTTTTGATCCTACAAGCAAGAGTTGTTTTCTGGTAAGAAGAGTCACTATTGCGCTCCCATTGCCACACACAGTACAAATAGCATTCACGTCTGTTCCTAGCAAGTACAGTTTATTGGACTGCAGAGGAGCTACTGTTCTTGTCAGTTTCCTAAGCAGAGATGAACTAGATATGGCCCGTGTGTGTAGGAAGCACAGTTCTTTTGTTCTGAGCAAGCTCACAGTTGGATCCCCATAGGAAACACAGTAGAGTAGATGAGTGCACTTTTCTCAAAAGCAGAGTGTGTTTCTTGTAAGGCGAGCTAGCGTTTATTTCCAAGCCCTAATTGGAGTTGAAATACATGTGCAGTTTCTGGTCCTATGAGCTAGAGTTGTTTTCTGGTAAGAAGAGTCACTATTGAGCTCCCTTTGCCATACACAGTGCAAATAGCACTCGCGTCTGTTCCCAGCAAGTACAGTGTATTGGACTGAAGAGGAGCTACTGTTCTTGTCAGTTTCCTAAGCAGAGTCGAAGTAGATATGGACCGTGTGTGTAGGAAGCACAGTTCTTTTGTTCTGAGCAAGCTCACTCTTCTGGCCCTATAGGAAACACAGTAGAGTAGATGAGTGCTCTTTTCTCAAAAGCAGAGTATGTTTCTTGTAAGGCAAGCTTGGGTTTGTTTCCCAGTCCTAAATGGAGTTGAATCAAATGCAGTTTTTGGTCTTACGAGCAAGAGTTGTTTTCTGGTAAGAAGAGTCACTATTGCGCTCCCATTGCCATACACAGTACAAATAGCACTCGCGTCTGTTCCCAGCAAGTACAGTGTATTGGACTGAAGAGGAGCTACTGTTCTTGTCAGTTTCCTAAGCAGAGTTGAACTAGATATGGCCCGTGTGTGTAGGAAGCACAGTTCTTTTGTTCTGACAAGCG
>NW_026737410.1:0-41819 GCF_949786415.1 Peromyscus eremicus | reverse complement strand
CAGCACTCTTCTACTCTCCTGTGTTTCCTATAGGGCCAGAACAGTGAGCTTGCTCAGAACAAAAGAACTGTGCTTCCTACACACACGGGGCATATCTAGTTCAACTCTGCTTAGGAAACTGACAAGAACAGTAGCTTCTCTTCAGTCCAATACACTGTACTTGCTGGGAACAGACGCGAGTGCTATTTGCACTGTGTATGGCAATGGGAGCGCAATAGTGACTCTTCTTAGCAGAAAACAACTCTTGCTCGTAGGACCAGAAACTGCATGGGATTCAACTCCGTTTAGGACTGGGAAACAAACGCTAGCTCGCCTTGCAAGAAACACACTCTGCTTTTGAGAAAACAGCACTCTTCTACTCTCCTGTGTTTCCTATAGGGCCAGAACAGTGAGCTTGCTCAGAACAAAACAACTGTGCTTCCTACACACACGGGGCATATCTAGTTCAACTCTGCTTAGGAAACTGACCAGAACAGTAGCTTCTCTTCAGTCCAATACACTGTACTTGCTGGGAACAGACGCGAGTGCTATTTGCACTGTGTATGGCAATGGGAGCGCAATAGTGACTCTTCTTAGCAGAAAACAACTCTTGCTCGTAGGACCACAAACTGCATGGGATTCAACTCCGTTTAGGACTGGGAAACAAACGCTAGCTCGCCTTGCAAGAAACACACTCTGCTTTTGAGAAAACAGCACTCTTCTACTCTCCTGTGTTTCCTATAGGGCCAGAACAGTGAGCTTGCTCAGAACAAAACAACTGTGCTTCCTACACACACGGGGCATATCTAGTTCAACTCTGCTTAGGAAACTGACAAGAACAGTAGCTTCTCTTCAGTCCAATACACTGTACTTGCTGGGAACAGACGCGAGTGCTATTTGCACTGTGTATGGCAATGGGAGCGCAATAGTGACTCTTCTTAGCAGAAAACAACTCTTGCTCGTAGGACCAGAAACTGCATGGGATTCAACTCCGTTTAGGACTGGGAAACAAACGCTAGCTCGCCTTGCAAGAAACACACTCTGCTTTTGAGAAAACAGCACTCTTCTACTCTCCTGTGTTTCCTATAGGGCCAGAACAGTGAGCTTGCTCAGAACAAAACAACTGTGCTTCCTACACACACGGGGCATATCTAGTTCAACTCTGCTTAGGAAACTGACCAGAACAGTAGCTTCTCTTCAGTCCAATACACTGTACTTGCTGGGAACAGACGCGAGTGCTATTTGCACTGTGTATGGCAATGGGAGCGCAATAGTGACTCTTCTTAGCAGAAAACAACTCTTGCTCGTAGGACCACAAACTGCATGGGATTCAACTCCGTTTAGGACTGGGAAACAAACGCTAGCTCGCCTTGCAAGAAACACACTCTGCTTTTGAGAAAACAGCACTCTTCTACTCTCCTGTGTTTCCTATAGGGCCAGAACAGTGAGCTTGCTCAGAACAAAAGAACTGTGCTTCCTACACACACGGGGCATATCTAGTTCAACTCTGCTTAGGAAACTGACCAGAACAGTAGCTTCTCTTCAGTCCAATACACTGTACTTGCTGGGAACAGACGCGAGTGCTATTTGCACTGTGTATGGCAATGGGAGCACAATAGTGACTCTTCTAAGCAGAAAACAACTCTTGCTCGTAGGACCAGAAACTGCATGGGATTCAACTCCGTTTAGGACTGGGAAACAAACGCTAGCTCGCCTTGCAAGAAACACACTCTGCTTTTGAGAAAACAGCACTCTTCTACTCTCCTGTGTTTCCTATAGGGCCAGAACAGTGAGCTTGCTCAGAACAAAAGAACTGTGCTTCCTACACACACGGGGCATATCTAGTTCAACTCTGCTTAGGAAACTGACAAGAACAGTAGCTTCTCTTCAGTCCAATACACTGTACTTGCTGGGAACAGACGCGAGTGCTATTTGCACTGTGTATGGCAATGGGAGCGCAATAGTGACTCTTCTTAGCAGAAAACAACTCTTGCTCGTAGGACCAGAAACTGCATGGGATTCAACTCCGTTTAGGACTGGGAAACAAACGCTAGCTCGCCTTGCAAGAAACACACTCTGCTTTTGAGAAAACAGCACTCTTCTACTCTCCTGTGTTTCCTATAGGGCCAGAACAGTGAGCTTGCTCAGAACAAAACAACTGTGCTTCCTACACACACGGGGCATATCTAGTTCAACTCTGCTTAGGAAACTGACCAGAACAGTAGCTTCTCTTCAGTCCAATACACTGTACTTGCTGGGAACAGACGCGAGTGCTATTTGCACTGTGTATGGCAATGGGAGCGCAATAGTGACTCTTCTTAGCAGAAAACAACTCTTGCTCGTAGGACCAGAAACTGCATGGGATTCAACTCCGTTTAGGACTGGGAAACAAACGCTAGCTCGCCTTGCAAGAAACACACTCTGCTTTTGAGAAAACAGCACTCTTCTACTCTCCTGTGTTTCCTATAGGGCCAGAACAGTGAGCTTGCTCAGAACAAAACAACTGTGCTTCCTACACACACGGGGCATATCTAGTTCAACTCTGCTTAGGAAACTGACCAGAACAGTAGCTTCTCTTCAGTCCAATACACTGTACTTGCTGGGAACAGACGCGAGTGCTATTTGCACTGTGTATGGCAATGGGAGCGCAATAGTGACTCTTCTTAGCAGAAAACAACTGTTGCTCGTAGGACCAGAAACTGCATGGGATTCAACTCCGTTTAGGACTGGGAAACAAACGCTAGCTCGCCTTGCAAGAAACACACTCTGCTTTTGAGAAAACAGCACTCTTCTACTCTCCTGTGTTTCCTATAGGGCCAGAACAGTGAGCTTGCTCAGAACAAAAGAACTGTGCTTCCTACACACACGGGGCATATCTAGTTCAACTCTGCTTAGGAAACTGACCAGAACAGTAGCTTCTCTTCAGTCCAATACACTGTACTTGCTGGGAACAGACGCGAGTGCTATTTGCACTGTGTATGGCAATGGGAGCACAATAGTGACTCTTCTAAGCAGAAAACAACTCTTGCTCGTAGGACCAGAAACTGCATGGGATTCAACTCCGTTTAGGACTGGGAAACAAACGCTAGCTCGCCTTGCAAGAAACACACTCTGCTTTTGAGAAAACAGCACTCTTCTACTCTCCTGTGTTTCCTATAGGGCCAGAACAGTGAGCTTGCTCAGAACAAAAGAACTGTGCTTCCTACACACACGGGGCATATCTAGTTCAACTCTGCTTAGGAAACTGACAAGAACAGTAGCTTCTCTTCAGTCCAATACACTGTACTTGCTGGGAACAGACGCGAGTGCTATTTGCACTGTGTATGGCAATGGGAGCGCAATAGTGACTCTTCTTAGCAGAAAACAACTCTTGCTCGTAGGACCAGAAACTGCATGGGATTCAACTCCGTTTAGGACTGGGAAACAAACGCTAGCTCGCCTTGCAAGAAACACACTCTGCTTTTGAGAAAACAGCACTCTTCTACTCTCCTGTGTTTCCTATAGGGCCAGAACAGTGAGCTTGCTCAGAACAAAACAACTGTGCTTCCTACACACACGGGGCATATCTAGTTCAACTCTGCTTAGGAAACTGACCAGAACAGTAGCTTCTCTTCAGTCCAATACACTGTACTTGCTGGGAACAGACGCGAGTGCTATTTGCACTGTGTATGGCAATGGGAGCGCAATAGTGACTCTTCTTAGCAGAAAACAACTCTTGCTCGTAGGACCACAAACTGCATGGGATTCAACTCCGTTTAGGACTGGGAAACAAACGCTAGCTCGCCTTGCAAGAAACACACTCTGCTTTTGAGAAAACAGCACTCTTCTACTCTCCTGTGTTTCCTATAGGGCCAGAACAGTGAGCTTGCTCAGAACAAAACAACTGTGCTTCCTACACACACGGGGCATATCTAGTTCAACTCTGCTTAGGAAACTGACAAGAACAGTAGCTTCTCTTCAGTCCAATACACTGTACTTGCTGGGAACAGACGCGAGTGCTATTTGCACTGTGTATGGCAATGGGAGCGCAATAGTGACTCTTCTTAGCAGAAAACAACTGTTGCTCGTAGGACCAGAAACTGCATGGGATTCAACTCCGTTTAGGACTGGGAAACAAACGCTAGCTCGCCTTGCAAGAAACACACTCTGCTTTTGAGAAAACAGCACTCTTCTACTCTCCTGTGTTTCCTATAGGGCCAGAACAGTGAGCTTGCTCAGAACAAAAGAACTGTGCTTCCTACACACACGGGGCATATCTAGTTCAACTCTGCTTAGGAAACTGACAAGAACAGTAGCTTCTCTTGTCCAATACACTGTACTTGCTGGGAACAGACGCGAGTGCTATTTGCACTGTGTATGGCAATGGGAGCGCAATAGTGACTCTTCTTAGCAGAAAACAACTGTTGCTCGTAGGACCAGAAACTGCATGGGATTCAACTCCGTTTAGGACTGGGAAACAAACGCTAGCTCGCCTTGCAAGAAACACACTCTGCTTTTGAGAAAACAGCACTCTTCTACTCTCCTGTGTTTCCTATAGGGCCAGAACAGTGAGCTTGCTCAGAACAAAACAACTGTGCTTCCTACACACACGGGGCATATCTAGTTCAACTCTGCTTAGGAAACTGACCAGAACAGTAGCTTCTCTTCAGTCCAATACACTGTACTTGCTGGGAACAGACGCGAGTGCTATTTGCACTGTGTATGGCAATGGGAGCGCAATAGTGACTCTTCTTAGCAGAAAACAACTCTTGCTCGTAGGACCACAAACTGCATGGGATTCAACTCCGTTTAGGACTGGGAAACAAACGCTAGCTCGCCTTGCAAGAAACACACTCTGCTTTTGAGAAAACAGCACTCTTCTACTCTCCTGTGTTTCCTATAGGGCCAGAACAGTGAGCTTGCTCAGAACAAAAGAACTGTGCTTCCTACACACACGGGGCATATCTAGTTCAACTCTGCTTAGGAAACTGACAAGAACAGTAGCTTCTCTTCAGTCCAATACACTGTACTTGCTGGGAACAGACGCGAGTGCTATTTGCACTGTGTATGGCAATGGGAGCGCAATAGTGACTCTTCTTAGCAGAAAACAACTCTTGCTCGTAGGACCAGAAACTGCATGGGATTCAACTCCGTTTAGGACTGGGAAACAAACGCTAGCTCGCCTTGCAAGAAACACACTCTGCTTTTGAGAAAACAGCACTCTTCTACTCTCCTGTGTTTCCTATAGGGCCAGAACAGTGAGCTTGCTCAGAACAAAACAACTGTGCTTCCTACACACACGGGGCATATCTAGTTCAACTCTGCTTAGGAAACTGACCAGAACAGTAGCTTCTCTTCAGTCCAATACACTGTACTTGCTGGGAACAGACGCGAGTGCTATTTGCACTGTGTATGGCAATGGGAGCGCAATAGTGACTCTTCTTAGCAGAAAACAACTCTTGCTCGTAGGACCACAAACTGCATGGGATTCAACTCCGTTTAGGACTGGGAAACAAACGCTAGCTCGCCTTGCAAGAAACACACTCTGCTTTTGAGAAAACAGCACTCTTCTACTCTCCTGTGTTTCCTATAGGGCCAGAACAGTGAGCTTGCTCAGAACAAAACAACTGTGCTTCCTACACACACGGGGCATATCTAGTTCAACTCTGCTTAGGAAACTGACAAGAACAGTAGCTTCTCTTCAGTCCAATACACTGTACTTGCTGGGAACAGACGCGAGTGCTATTTGCACTGTGTATGGCAATGGGAGCGCAATAGTGACTCTTCTAAGCAGAAAACAACTCTTGCTCGTAGGACCAGAAACTGCATGGGATTCAACTCCGTTTAGGACTGGGAAACAAACGCTAGCTCGCCTTGCAAGAAACACACTCTGCTTTTGAGAAAACAGCACTCTTCTACTCTCCTGTGTTTCCTATAGGGCCAGAACAGTGAGCTTGCTCAGAACAAAAGAACTGTGCTTCCTACACACACGGGGCATATCTAGTTCAACTCTGCTTAGGAAACTGACAAGAACAGTAGCTTCTCTTCAGTCCAATACACTGTACTTGCTGGGAACAGACGCGAGTGCTATTTGCACTGTGTATGGCAATGGGAGCGCAATAGTGACTCTTCTTAGCAGAAAACAACTCTTGCTCGTAGGACCACAAACTGCATGGGATTCAACTCCGTTTAGGACTGTGAAACAAACGCTAGCTCGCCTTGCAAGAAACACACTCTGCTTTTGAGAAAACAGCACTCTTCTACTCTCCTGTGTTTCCTATAGGGCCAGAACAGTGAGCTTGCTCAGAACAAAAGAACTGTGCTTCCTACACACACGGGGCATATGTAGTTCAACTCTGCTTAGGAAACTGACAAGAACAGTAGCTTCTCTTCATTCCAGTACACTGTACTTGCTGGGAACAGACGCGAGTGCTATTTGCACTGTGTATGGCAATGGGAGCGCAATAGTGACTCTTCTTAGCAGAAAACAACTCTTGCTCGTAGGACCACAAACTGCATGGGATTCAACTCCGTTTAGGACTGGGAAACAAACGCTAGCTCGCCTTGCAAGAAACACACTCTGCTTTTGAGAAAACAGCACTCTTCTACTCTCCTGTGTTTCCTATAGGGCCAGAACAGTGAGCTTGCTCAGAACAAAACAACTGTGCTTCCTACACACACGGGGCATATCTAGTTCAACTCTGCTTAGGAAACTGACCAGAACAGTAGCTTCTCTTCAGTCCAATACACTGTACTTGCTGGGAACAGACGCGAGTGCTATTTGCACTGTGTATGGCAATGGGAGCGCAATAGTGACTCTTCTTTGGAGAAAACAACTCTTGCTCGTAGGACCAGAAACTGCATGGGATTCAACTCCGTTTAGGACTGGGAAACAAACGCTAGCTCGCCTTGCAAGAAACACACTCTGCTTTTGAGAAAACAGCACTCTTCTACTCTCCTGTGTTTCCTATAGGGCCAGAACAGTGAGCTTGCTCAGAACAAAAGAACTGTGCTTCCTACACACACGGGGCATATCTAGTTCAACTCTGCTTAGGAAACTGACCAGAACAGTAGCTTCTCTTCAGTCCAATACACTGTACTTGCTGGGAACAGACGCGAGTGCTATTTGCACTGTGTATGGCAATGGGAGCGCAATAGTGACTCTTCTTAGCAGAAAACAACTCTTGCTCGTAGGACCAGAAACTGCATGGGATTCAACTCCGTTTAGGACTGGGAAACAAACGCTAGCTCGCCTTGCAAGAAACACACTCTGCTTTTGAGAAAACAGCACTCTTCTACTCTCCTGTGTTTCCTATAGGGCCAGAACAGTGAGCTTGCTCAGAACAAAAGAACTGTGCTTCCTACACACACGGGGCATATCTAGTTCAACTCTGCTTAGGAAACTGACAAGAACAGTAGCTTCTCTTCAGTCCAATACACTGTACTTGCTGGGAACAGACGCGAGTGCTATTTGCACTGTGTATGGCAATGGGAGCGCAATAGTGACTCTTCTTAGCAGAAAACAACTCTTGCTCGTAGGACCACAAACTGCATGGGATTCAACTCCGTTTAGGACTGGGAAACAAACGCTAGCTCGCCTTGCAAGAAACACACTCTGCTTTTGAGAAAACAGCACTCTTCTACTCTCCTGTGTTTCCTATAGGGCCAGAACAGTGAGCTTGCTCAGAACAAAACAACTGTGCTTCCTACACACACGGGGCATATCTAGTTCAACTCTGCTTAGGAAACTGACAAGAACAGTAGCTTCTCTTCAGTCCAATACACTGTACTTGCTGGGAACAGACGCGAGTGCTATTTGCACTGTGTATGGCAATGGGAGCGCAATAGTGACTCTTCTTAGCAGAAAACAACTCTTGCTCGTAGGACCAGAAACTGCATGGGATTCAACTCCGTTTAGGACTGGGAAACAAACGCTAGCTCGCCTTGCAAGAAACACACTCTGCTTTTGAGAAAACAGCACTCTTCTACTCTCCTGTGTTTCCTATAGGGCCAGAACAGTGAGCTTGCTCAGAACAAAACAACTGTGCTTCCTACACACACGGGGCATATCTAGTTCAACTCTGCTTAGGAAACTGACCAGAACAGTAGCTTCTCTTCAGTCCAATACACTGTACTTGCTGGGAACAGACGCGAGTGCTATTTGCACTGTGTATGGCAATGGGAGCGCAATAGTGACTCTTCTTAGCAGAAAACAACTCTTGCTCGTAGGACCACAAACTGCATGGGATTCAACTCCGTTTAGGACTGGGAAACAAACGCTAGCTCGCCTTGCAAGAAACACACTCTGCTTTTGAGAAAACAGCACTCTTCTACTCTCCTGTGTTTCCTATAGGGCCAGAACAGTGAGCTTGCTCAGAACAAAACAACTGTGCTTCTTACACACACGGGGCATATCTAGTTCAACTCTGCTTAGGAAACTGACAAGAACAGTAGCTTCTCTTCAGTCCAATACACTGTACTTGCTGGGAACAGACGCGAGTGCTATTTGCACTGTGTATGGCAATGGGAGCGCAATAGTGACTCTTCTTAGCAGAAAACAACTCTTGCTCGTAGGACCAGAAACTGCATGGGATTCAACTCCGTTTAGGACTGGGAAACAAACGCTAGCTCGCCTTGCAAGAAACACACTCTGCTTTTGAGAAAACAGCACTCTTCTACTCTCCTGTGTTTCCTATAGGGCCAGAACAGTGAGCTTGCTCAGAACAAAAGAACTGTGCTTCCTACACACACGGGGCATATCTAGTTCAACTCTGCTTAGGAAACTGACCAGAACAGTAGCTTCTCTTCAGTCCAATACACTGTACTTGCTGGGAACAGACGCG
Organism: Peromyscus eremicus; assembly: GCF_949786415.1. NCBI lineage: Eukaryota > Metazoa > Chordata > Mammalia > Rodentia > Cricetidae > Peromyscus > Peromyscus eremicus. Next base: position 33,018 of record NW_026737410.1, on the reverse strand, counting down.
AGTGCTATTTGCACTGTGTATGGCAATGGGAGCACAATAGTGACTCTTCTTAGCAGAAAACAACTGTTGCTCGTAGGACCAGAAACTGCATGGGATTCAACTCTGTTTAGGACTGGGAAACTAACGCTAGCTCGCCTTGCAAGAAACACACTCTGCTTTTGAGAAAACAGCACTCTTCTACTCTCCTGTGTTTCCTATAGGGCCAGAACAGTGAGCTTGCTCAGAACAAAAGAACTGTGCTTCCTACACACACGGGGCATATCTAGTTCAACTCTGCTTAGGAAACTGACAAGAACAGTAGCTTCTCTTCAGTCCAATACACTGTACTTGCTGGGAACAGACGCGAGTGCTATTTGCACTGTGTATGGCAATGGGAGCACAATAGTGACTCTTCTTAGCAGAAAACAACTCTTGCTCGTAGGACCAGAAACTGCATGGGATTCAACTCCGTTTAGGACTGGGAAACAAACGCTAGCTCGCCTTGCAAGAAACACACTCTGCTTTTGAGAAAACAGCACTCTTCTACTCTCCTGTGTTTCCTATAGGGCCAGAACAGTGAGCTTGCTCAGAACAAAAGAACTGTGCTTCCTACACACACGGGACATATCTAGTTCAACTCTGCTTAGGAAACTGACAAGAACAGTAGCTTCTCTTCAGTCCAATACACTGTACTTGCTGGGAACAGACGCGTGTGCTATTTGCACTGTGTATGGCAATGGGAGCGCAATAGTGACTCTTCTTAGCAGAAAACAACTGTTGCTCGTAGGACCAGAAACTGCATGGGATTCAACTCCGTTTAGGACTGGGAAACAAACGCTAGCTCGCCTTGCAAGAAACACACTCTGCTTTTGAGAAAACAGCACTCTTCTACTCTCCTGTGTTTCCTATAGGGCCAGAACAGTGAGCTTGCTCAGAACAAAAGAACTGTGCTTCCTACACACACGGGGCATATCTAGTTCAACTCTGCTTAGGAAACTGACAAGAACAGTAGCTTCTCTTCAGTCCAATACACTGTACTTGCTGGGAACAGACGCGAGTGCTATTTGCACTGTGTATGGCAATGGGAGCGCAATAGTGACTCTTCTTAGCAGAAAACAACTGTTGCTCGTAGGACCAGAAACTGCATGGGATTCAACTCCGTTTAGGACTGGGAAACAAACGCTAGCTCGCCTTGCAAGAAACACACTCTGCTTTTGAGAAAACAGCACTCTTCTACTCTCCTGTGTTTCCTATAGGGCCAGAACAGTGAGCTTGCTCAGAACAAAACAACTGTGCTTCCTACACACACGGGGCATATCTAGTTCAACTCTGCTTAGGAAACTGACCAGAACAGTAGCTTCTCTTCAGTCCAATACACTGTACTTGCTGGGAACAGACGCGAGTGCTATTTGCACTGTGTATGGCAATGGGAGCGCAATAGTGACTCTTCTTAGCAGAAAACAACTCTTGCTCGTAGGACCAGAAACTGCATGGGATTCAACTCCGTTTAGGACTGGGAAACAAACGCTAGCTCGCCTTGCAAGAAACACACTCTGCTTTTGAGAAAACAGCACTCTTCTACTCTCCTGTGTTTCCTATAGGGCCAGAACAGTGAGCTTGCTCAGAACAAAACAACTGTGCTTCCTACACACACGGGGCATATCTAGTTCAACTCTGCTTAGGAAACTGACAAGAACAGTAGCTTCTCTTCAGTCCAATACACTGTACTTGCTGGGAACAGACGCGAGTGCTATTTGCACTGTGTATGGCAATGGGAGCACAATAGTGACTCTTCTTAGCAGAAAACAACTCTTGCTCGTAGGACCAGAAACTGCATGGGATTCAACTCCGTTTAGGACTGGGAAACAAACGCTAGCTCGCCTTGCAAGAAACACACTCTGCTTTTGAGAAAACAGCACTCTTCTACTCTCCTGTGTTTCCTATAGGGCCAGAACAGTGAGCTTGCTCAGAACAAAACAACTGTGCTTCCTACACACACGGGGCATATCTAGTTCAACTCTGCTTAGGAAACTGACAAGAACAGTAGCTTCTCTTCATTCCAGTACACTGTATTTGCTGGGAACAGACGCGAGTGCTATTTGCACTGTGTATGGCAATGGGAGCGCAATAGTGACTCTTCTTAGCAGAAAACAACTCTTGCTCGTAGGACCACAAACTGCATGGGATTCAACTCCGTTTAGGACTGGGAAACAAACGCTAGCTCGCCTTGCAAGAAACACACTCTGCTTTTGAGAAAACAGCACTCTTCTACTCTCCTGTGTTTCCTATAGGGCCAGAACTGTGAGCTTGCTCAGAACAAAACAACTGTGCTTCCTACACACACGGGGCATATCTAGTTCAACTCTGCTTAGGAAACTGACCAGAACAGTAGCTTCTCTTCAGTCCAATACACTGTACTTGCTGGGAACAGACGCGAGTGCTATTTGCACTGTGTATGGCAATGGGAGCGCAATAGTGACTCTTCTTTGGAGAAAACAACTGTTGCTCGTAGGACCAGAAACTGCATGGGATTCAACTCCGTTTAGGACTGGGAAACAAACGCTAGCTCGCCTTGCAAGAAACACACTCTGCTTTTGAGAAAACAGCACTCTTCTACTCTCCTGTGTTTCCTATAGGGCCAGAACAGTGAGCTTGCTCAGAACAAAAGAACTGTGCTTCCTACACACACGGGGCATATCTAGTTCAACTCTGCTTAGGAAACTGACAAGAACAGTAGCTTCTCTTCAGTCCAATACACTGTACTTGCTGGGAACAGACGCGAGTGCTATTTGCACTGTGTATGGCAATGGGAGCGCAATAGTGACTCTTCTTAGCAGAAAACAACTGTTGCTCGTAGGACCAGAAACTGCATGGGATTCAACTCCGTTTAGGACTGGGAAACAAACGCTAGCTCGCCTTGCAAGAAACACACTCTGCTTTTGAGAAAACAGCACTCTTCTACTCTCCTGTGTTTCCTATAGGGCCAGAACAGTGAGCTTGCTCAGAACAAAACAACTGTGCTTCCTACACACACGGGGCATATCTAGTTCAACTCTGCTTAGGAAACTGACCAGAACAGTAGCTTCTCTTCAGTCCAATACACTGTACTTGCTGGGAACAGACGCGAGTGCTATTTGCACTGTGTATGGCAATGGGAGCGCAATAGTGACTCTTCTTAGCAGAAAACAACTCTTGCTCGTAGGACCAGAAACTGCATGGGATTCAACTCCGTTTAGGACTGGGAAACAAACGCTAGCTCGCCTTGCAAGAAACACACTCTGCTTTTGAGAAAACAGCACTCTTCTACTCTCCTGTGTTTCCTATAGGGCCAGAACAGTGAGCTTGCTCAGAACAAAACAACTGTGCTTCCTACACACACGGGGCATATCTAGTTCAACTCTGCTTAGGAAACTGACAAGAACAGTAGCTTCTCTTCAGTCCAATACACTGTACTTGCTGGGAACAGACGCGAGTGCTATTTGCACTGTGTATGGCAATGGGAGCGCAATAGTGACTCTTCTTAGCAGAAAACAACTCTTGCTCGTAGGACCAGAAACTGCATGGGATTCAACTCCGTTTAGGACTGGGAAACAAACGCTAGCTCGCCTTGCAAGAAACACACTCTGCTTTTGAGAAAACAGCACTCTTCTACTCTCCTGTGTTTCCTATAGGGCCAGAACAGTGAGCTTGCTCAGAACAAAACAACTGTGCTTCCTACACACACGGGGCATATCTAGTTCAACTCTGCTTAGGAAACTGACAAGAACAGTAGCTTCTCTTCATTCCAGTACACTGTATTTGCTGGGAACAGACGCGAGTGCTATTTGCACTGTGTATGGCAATGGGAGCGCAATAGTGACTCTTCTTAGCAGAAAACAACTCTTGCTCGTAGGACCACAAACTGCATGGGATTCAACTCCGTTTAGGACTGGGAAACAAACGCTAGCTCGCCTTGCAAGAAACACACTCTGCTTTTGAGAAAACAGCACTCTTCTACTCTCCTGTGTTTCCTATAGGGCCAGAACAGTGAGCTTGCTCAGAACAAAACAACTGTGCTTCCTACACACACGGGGCATATCTAGTTCAACTCTGCTTAGGAAACTGACCAGAACAGTAGCTTCTCTTCAGTCCAATACACTGTACTTGCTGGGAACAGACGCGAGTGCTATTTGCACTGTGTATGGCAATGGGAGCGCAATAGTGACTCTTCTTTGGAGAAAACAACTCTTGCTCGTAGGACCAGAAACTGCATGGGATTCAACTCCGTTTAGGACTGGGAAACAAACGCTAGCTCGCCTTGCAAGAAACACACTCTGCTTTTGAGAAAACAGCACTCTTCTACTCTCCTGTGTTTCCTATAGGGCCAGAACAGTGAGCTTGCTCAGAACAAAAGAACTGTGCTTCCTACACACACGGGGCATATCTAGTTCAACTCTGCTTAGGAAACTGACCAGAACAGTAGCTTCTCTTCAGTCCAATACACTGTACTTGCTGGGAACAGACGCGAGTGCTATTTGCACTGTGTATGGCAATGGGAGCGCAATAGTGACTCTTCTTAGCAGAAAACAACTGTTGCTCGTAGGACCAGAAACTGCATGGGATTCAACTCCGTTTAGGACTGGGATACAAACGCTAGCTCGCCTTGCAAGAAACACACTCTGCTTTTGAGAAAACAGCACTCTTCTACTCTCCTGTGTTTCCTATAGGGCCAGAACAGTGAGCTTGCTCAGAACAAAAGAACTGTGCTTCCTACACACACGGGGCATATCTAGTTCAACTCTGCTTAGGAAACTGACAATAACAGTAGCTTCTCTTCAGTCCAATACACTGTACTTGCTGGGAACAGACGCGAGTGCTATTTGCACTGTGTATGGCAATGGGAGCGCAATAGTGACTCTTCTTAGCAGAAAACAACTCTTGCTCGTAGGACCAGAAACTGCATGGGATTCAACTCCGTTTAGGACTGGGAAACAAACGCTAGCTCGCCTTGCAAGAAACACACTCTGCTTTTGAGAAAACAGCACTCTTCTACTCGCCTGTGTTTCCTATAGGGCCAGAACAGTGAGCTTGCTCAGAACAAAAGAACTGTGCTTCCTACACACACGGGGCATATCTAGTTCAACTCTGCTTAGGAAACTGACCAGAACAGTAGCTTCTCTTCAGTCCAATACACTGTACTTGCTGGGAACAGACGCGAGTGCTATTTGCACTGTGTATGGCAATGGGAGCGCAATAGTGACTCTTCTTAGCAGAAAACAACTCTTGCTCGTAGGACCAGAAACTGCATGGGATTCAACTCCGTTTAGGACTGGGAAACAAACGCTAGCTCGCCTTGCAAGAAACACACTCTGCTTTTGAGAAAACAGCACTCTTCTACTCTCCTGTGTTTCCTATAGGGCCAGAACAGTGAGCTTGCTCAGAACAAAAGAACTGTGCTTCCTACACACACGGGGCATATCTAGTTCAACTCTGCTTAGGAAACTGACCAGAACAGTAGCTTCTCTTCAGTCCAATACACTGTACTTGCTGGGAACAGACGCGAGTGCTATTTGCACTGTGTATGGCAATGGGAGCGCAATAGTGACTCTTCTTTGGAGAAAACAACTCTTGCTCGTAGGACCAGAAACTGCATGGGATTCAACTCCGTTTAGGACTGGGAAACAAACGCTAGCTCGCCTTGCAAGAAACACACTCTGCTTTTGAGAAAACAGCACTCTTCTACTCTCCTGTGTTTCCTATAGGGCCAGAACAGTGAGCTTGCTCAGAACAAAAGAACTGTGCTTCCTACACACACGGGGCATATCTAGTTCAACTCTGCTTAGGAAACTGACCAGAACAGTAGCTTCTCTTCAGTCCAATACACTGTACTTGCTGGGAACAGACGCGAGTGCTATTTGCACTGTGTATGGCAATGGGAGCGCAATAGTGACTCTTCTTAGCAGAAAACAACTGTTGCTCGTAGGACCAGAAACTGCATGGGATTCAACTCCGTTTAGGACTGGGAAACAAACGCTAGCTCGCCTTGCAAGAAACACACTCTGCTTTTGAGAAAACAGCACTCTTCTACTCTCCTGTGTTTCCTATAGGGCCAGAACAGTGAGCTTGCTCAGAACAAAACAACTGTGCTTCCTACACACACGGGGCATATCTAGTTCAACTCTGCTTAGGAAACTGACAAGAACAGTAGCTTCTCTTCAGTCCAATACACTGTACTTGCTGGGAACAGACGCGAGTGCTATTTGCACTGTGTATGGCAATGGGAGCGCAATAGTGACTCTTCTTAGCAGAAAACAACTCTTGCTCGTAGGACCAGAAACTGCATGGGATTCAACTCCGTTTAGGACTGGGAAACAAACGCTAGCTCGCCTTGCAAGAAACACACTCTGCTTTTGAGAAAACAGCACTCTTCTACTCTCCTGTGTTTCCTATAGGGCCAGAACAGTGAGCTTGCTCAGAACAAAAGAACTGTGCTTCCTACACACACGGGGCATATCTAGTTCAACTCTGCTTAGGAAACTGACCAGAACAGTAGCTTCTCTTCAGTCCAATACACTGTACTTGCTGGGAACAGACGCGAGTGCTATTTGCACTGTGTATGGCAATGGGAGCACAGTAGTGACTCTTCTTAGCAGAAAACAACTGTTGCTCGTAGGACCAGAAACTGCATGGGATTCAACTCCGTTTAGGACTGGGAAACAAACGCTAGCTCGCCTTGCAAGAAACACACTCTGCTTTTGAGAAAACAGCACTCTTCTACTCTCCTGTGTTTCCTATAGGGCCAGAACAGTGAGCTTGCTCAGAACAAAAGAACTGTGCTTCCTACACACACGGGGCATATCTAGTTCAACTCTGCTTAGGAAACTGACAAGAACAGTAGCTTCTCTTCAGTCCAATAAACTGTACTTGCTGGGAACAGACGCGAGTGCTATTTGCACTGTGTATGGCAATGGGAGCGCAATAGTGACTCTTCTAAGCAGAAAACAACTCTTGCTCATAGGACCAGAAACTGCATGGGATTCAACTCCGTTTAGGACTGGGAAACAAACGCTAGCTCGCCTTGCAAGAAACACACTCTGCTTTTGAGAAAACAGCACTCTTCTACTCTCCTGTGTTTCCTATAGGGCCAGAACAGTGAGCTTGCTCAGAACCAAAGAACTGTGCTTCCTACACACACGGGGCATATCTAGTTCAACTCTGCTTAGGAAACTGACCAGAACAGTAGCTTCTCTTCAGTCCAATACACTGTACTTGCTGGGAACAGACGCGAGTGCTATTTGCACTGTGTATGGCAATGGGAGCGCAATAGTGACTCTTCTTAGCAGAAAACAACTGTTGCTCGTAGGACCAGAAACTGCATGGGATTCAACTCCGTTTAGGACTGGGAAACAAACGCTAGCTCGCCTTGCAAGAAACACACTCTGCTTTTGAGAAAACAGCACTCTTCTACTCTCCTGTGTTTCCTGTAGGGCCAGAACAGTGAGCTTGCTCAGAACAAAAGAACTGTGCTTCCTACACACACGGGGCATATCTAGTTCAACTCTGCTTAGGAAACTGACAAGAACAGTAGCTTCTCTTCAGTCCAATACACTGTACTTGCTTGGAACAGACGCGAGTGCTATTTGCACTGTGTATGGCAATGGGAGCGCAATAGTGACTCTTCTTAGCAGAAAACAACTGTTGCTCGTAGGACCAGAAACTGCATGGGATTCAACTCCGTTTAGGACTGGGAAACAAACGCTAGCTCGCCTTGCAAGAAACACACTCTGCTTTTGAGAAAACAGCACTCTTCTACTCTCCTGTGTTTCCTATAGGGCCAGAACAGTGAGCTTGCTCAGAACAAAACAACTGTGCTTCCTACACACACGGGGCATATCTAGTTCAACTCTGCTTAGGAAACTGACCAGAACAGTAGCTTCTCTTCAGTCCAATACACTGTACTTGCTGGGAACAGACGCGAGTGCTATTTGCACTGTGTATGGCAATGGGAGCGCAATAGTGACTCTTCTTAGCAGAAAACAACTCTTGCTCGTTGGACCACAAACTGCATGGGATTCAACTCCGTTTAGGACTGGGAAACAAACGCTAGCTCGCCTTGCAAGAAACACACTCTGCTTTTGAGAAAACAGCACTCTTCTACTCTCCTGTGTTTCCTATAGGGCCAGAACAGTGAGCTTGCTCAGAACAAAAGAACTGTGCTTCCTACACACACGGGGCATATCTAGTTCAACTCTGCTTAGGAAACTGACCAGAACAGTAGCTTCTCTTCAGTCCAATACACTGTACTTGCTGGGAACAGACGCGAGTGCTATTTGCACTGTGTATGGCAATGGGAGCGCAATAGTGACTCTTCTTAGCAGAAAACAACTGTTGCTCGTAGGACCAGAAACTGCATGGGATTCAACTCCGTTTAGGACTGGGAAACAAACGCTAGCTCGCCTTGCAAGAAACACACTCTTCTTTTGAGAAAACAGCACTCTTCTACTCTCCTGTGTTTCCTATAGGGCCAGAACAGTGAGCTTGCTCAGAACAAAAGAACTGTGCTTCCTACACACACGGGGCATATCTAGTTCAACTCTGCTTAGGAAACTGACCAGAACAGTAGCTTCTCTTCAGTCCAATACACTGTACTTGCTGGGAACAGACGCGAGTGCTATTTGCACTGTGTATGGCAATGGGAGCGCAATAGTGACTCTTCTAAGCAGAAAACAACTCTTGCTCTTAGGACCAGAAACTGCATGGGATTCAACTCCGTTTAGGACTGGGAAACAAACGCTAGCTCGCCTTGCAGGAAACACACTCTGCTTTTGAGAAAACAGCACTCTTCTACTCTCCTGTGTTTCCTATAGGGCCAGAACAGTGAGCTTGCTCAGAACAAAACAACTGTGCTTCCTACACACACGGGGCATATCTAGTTCAACTCTGCTTAAGAAACTGACCAGAACAGTAGCTTCTCTTCAGTCCAATACACTGTACTTGCTGGGAACAGACGCGAGTGCTATTTGCACTGTGTATGGCAATGGGAGCGCAATAGTGACTCTTCTTAGCAGAAAACAACTCTTGCTCGTAGGACCAGAAACTGCATGGGATTCAACTCCGTTTAGGACTGGGAAACAAACGCTAGCTCGCCTTGCAAGAAACACACTCTGCTTTTGAGAAAACAGCACTCTTCTACTCTCCTGTGTTTCCTATAGGGCCAGAACAGTGAGCTTGCTCAGAACAAAAGAACTGTGCTTCCTACACACACGGGGCATATCTAGTTCAACTCTGCTTAGGAAACTGACAAGAACAGTAGCTTCTCTTCAGTCCAATACACTGTACTTGCTGGGAACAGACGCGAGTGCTATTTGCACTGTGTATGGCAATGGGAGCGCAATAGTGACTCTTCTAAGCAGAAAACAACTCTTGCTCGTAGGACCAGAAACTGCATGGGATTCAACTCCGTTTAGGACTGGGAAACAAACGCTAGCTCTCCTTGCAAGAAACACACTCTGCTTTTGAGAAAACAGCACTCTTCTACTCTCCTGTGTTTCCTGTAGGGCCAGAACAGTGAGCTTGCTCAGAACAAAAGAACTGTGCTTCCTACACACACGGGGCATATCTAGTTCAACTCTGCTTAGGAAACTGACAAGAACAGTAGCTTCTCTTCAGTCCAATACACTGTACTTGCTGGGAACAGACGCGAGTGCTATTTGCACTGTGTATGGCAATGGGAGCGCAATAGTGACTCTTCTTAGCAGAAAACAACTCTTGCTCGTAGGACCACAAACTGCATGGGATTCAACTCCGTTTAGGACTGGGAAACAAACGCTAGCTCGCCTTGCAAGAAACACACTCTGCTTTTGAGAAAACAGCACTCTTCTACTCTCCTGTGTTTCCTATAGGGCCAGAACAGTGAGCTTGCTCAGAACAAAAAAACTGTGCTTCCTACACACACGGGGCATATCTAGTTCAACTCTGCTTAGGAAACTGACCAGAACAGTAGCTTCTCTTCAGTCCAATACACTGTACTTGCTGGGAACAGACGCGAGTGCTATTTGCACTGTGTATGGCAATGGGAGCGCAATAGTGACTCTTCTTTGGAGAAAACAACTCTTGCTCGTAGGACCACAAACTGCATGGGATTCAACTCCGTTCAGGACTGGGAAACAAATGCTAGCTCGCCTTGCAAGAAACACACTCTGCTTTTGAGAAAACAGCACTCTTCTACTCTCCTGTGTTTCCTATAGGGCCAGAACAGTGAGCTTGCTCAGAACAAAACAACTGTGCTTCCTACACACACGGGGCATATCTAGTTCAACTCTGCTTAGGAAACTGACAAGAACAGTAGCTTCTCTTCAGTCCAATACACTGTACTTGCTGGGAACAGACGCGAGTGCTATTTGCACTGTGTATGGCAATGGGAGCGCAATAGTGACTCTTCTTAGCAGAAAACAACTCTTGCTCGTAGGACCAGAAACTGCATGGGATTCAACTCCGTTTAGGACTGGGAAACAAACGCTAGCTCGCCTTGCAAGAAACACACTCTGCTTTTGAGAAAACAGCACTCTTCTACTCTCCTGTGTTTCCTATAGGGCCAGAACAGTGAGCTTGCTCAGAACAAAAGAACTGTGCTTCCTACACACATGGGGCATATCTAGTTCAACTCTGCTTAGGAAACTGACAAGAACAGTAGCTTCTCTTCAGTCCAATACACTGTACTTGCTGGGAACAGACGCGAGTGCTATTTGCACTGTGTATGGCAATGGGAGCGCAATAGTGACTCTTCTTAGCAGAAAACAACTCTTGCTCGTAGGACCACAAACTGCATGGGATTCAACTCCGTTTAGGACTGGGAAACAAACGCTAGCTCGCCTTGCAAGAAACACACTCTGCTTTTGAGAAAACAGCACTCTTCTACTCTCCTGTGTTTCCTATAGGGCCAGAACAGTGAGCTTGCTCAGAACAAAAAAACTGTGCTTCCTACACACACGGGGCATATCTAGTTCAACTCTGCTTAGGAAACTGACCAGAACAGTAGCTTCTCTTCAGTCCAATACACTGTACTTGCTGGGAACAGACGCGAGTGCTATTTGCACTGTGTATGGCAATGGGAGCACAATAGTGACTCTTCTTTGGAGAAAACAACTCTTGCTCGTAGGACCACAAACTGCATGGGATTCAACTCCGTTTAGGACTGGGAAACAAATGCTAGCTCGCCTTGCAAGAAACACACTCTGCTTTTGAGAAAACAGCACTCTTCTACTCTCCTGTGTTTCCTATAGGGCCAGAACAGTGAGCTTGCTCAGAACAAAAGAACTGTGCTTCCTACACACACGGGGCATATCTAGTTCAACTCTGCTTAGGAAACTGACCAGAACAGTAGCTTCTCTTCAGTCCAATACACTGTACTTGCTGGGAACAGACGCGAGTGCTATTTGCACTGTGTATGGCAATGGGAGTGCAATAGTGACTCTTCTTAGCAGAAAACAACTCTTGCTCGTAGGACCAGAAACTGCATGGGATTCAACTCCGTTTAGGACTGGGAAACAAACGCTAGCTCGCCTTGCAAGAAACACACTCTGCTTTTGAGAAAACAGCACTCTTCTACTCTCCTGTGTTTCCTATAGGGCCAGAACAGTGAGCTTGCTCAGAACAAAAGAACTGTGCTTCCTACACACACGGGGCATATCTAGTTCAACTCTGCTTAGGAAACTGACAAGAACAGTAGCTTCTCTTCAGTCCAATACACTGTACTTGCTGGGAACAGACGCGAGTGCTATTTGCACTGTGTATGGCAATGGGAGCGCAATAGTGACTCTTCTAAGCAGAAAACAACTCTTGCTCGTAGGACCAGAAACTGCATGGGATTCAACTCCGTTTAGGACTGGGAAACAAACGCTAGCTCTCCTTGCAAGAAACACACTCTGCTTTTGAGAAAACAGCACTCTTCTACTCTCCTGTGTTTCCTATAGGGCCAGAACAGTGAGCTTGCTCAGAACAAAAGAACTGTGCTTCCTACACACACGGGGCATATCTAGTTCAACTCTGCTTAGGAAACTGACAAGAACAGTAGCTTCTCTTCAGTCCAATACACTGTACTTGCTGGGAACAGACGCGAGTGCTATTTGCACTGTGTATGGCAATGGGCGCGCAATAGTGACTCTTCTTAGCAGAAAAGAACTCTTGCTCGTAGGACCACAAACTGCATGGGATTCAACTCCGTTTAGGACTGGGAAACAAACGCTAGCTCGCCTTGCAAGAAACACACTCTGCTTTTGAGAAAACAGCACTCTTCTACTCTCCTGTGTTTCCTATAGGGCCAGAACAGTGAGCTTGCTCAGAACAAAAAAACTGTGCTTCCTACACACACGGGGCATATCTAGTTCAACTCTGCTTAGGAAACTGACCAGAACAGTAGCTTCTCTTCAGTCCAATACACTGTACTTGCTGGGAACAGACGCGAGTGCTATTTGCACTGTGTATGGCAATGGGAGCACAATAGTGACTCTTCTTTGGAGAAAACAACTCTTGCTCGTAGGACCACAAACTGCATGGGATTCAACTCCGTTCAGGACTGGGAAACAAATGCTAGCTCGCCTTGCAAGAAACACACTCTGCTTTTGAGAAAACAGCACTCTTCTACTCTCCTGTGTTTCCTATAGGGCCAGAACAGTGAGCTTGCTCAGAACCAAAGAACTGTGCTTCCTACACACACGGGGCATATCTAGTTCAACTCTGCTTAGGAAACTGACAAGAACAGTAGCTTCTCTTCAGTCCAATACACTGTACTTGCTGGGAACAGACGCGAGTGCTATTTGCACTGTGTATGGCAATGGGAGCGCAATAGTGACTCTTCTTAGCAGAAAACAACTGTTGCTCGTAGGACCAGAAACTGCATGGGATTCAACTCCGTTTAGGACTGGGAAACAAACGCTAGCTCGCCTTGCAAGAAACACACTCTGCTTTTGAGAAAACAGCACTCTTCTACTCTCCTGTGTTTCCTATAGGGCCAGAACAGTGAGCTTGCTCAGAACCAAAGAACTGTGCTTCCTACACACACGGGGCATATCTAGTTCAACTCTGCTTAGGAAACTGACAAGAACAGTAGCTTCTCTTCAGTCCAATACACTGTACTTGCTGGGAACAGACGCGAGTGCTATTTGCACTGTGTATGGCAATGGGAGCGCAATAGTGACTCTTCTTAGCAGAAAACAACTGTTGCTCGTAGGACCAGAAACTGCATGGGATTCAACTCCGTTTAGGACTGGGAAACAAACGCTAGCTCGCCTTGCAAGAAACACACTCTGCTTTTGAGAAAACAGCACTCTTCTACTCTCCTGTGTTTCCTATAGGGCCAGAACAGTGAGCTTGCTCAGAACAAAAGAACTGTGCTTCCTACACACACGGGGCATATCTAGTTCAACTCTGCTTAGGAAACTGACAAGAACAGTAGCTTCTCTTCAGTCCAATACACTGTACTTGCTGGGAACAGACGCGAGTGCTATTTGCACTGTGTATGGCAATGGGAGCGCAATAGTGACTCTTCTTAGCAGAAAACAACTCTTGCTCGTAGGACCACAAACTGCATGGGATTCAACTCCGTTTAGGACTGGGAAACAAACGCTAGCTCGCCTTGCAAGAAACACACTCTGCTTTTGAGAAAACAGCACTCTTCTACTCTCCTGTGTTTCCTATAGGGCCAGAACAGTGAGCTTGCTCAGAACAAAAGAACTGTGCTTCCTACACACACGGGGCATATCTAGTTCAACTCTGCTTAGGAAACTGACCAGAACAGTAGCTTCTCTTCAGTCCAATACACTGTACTTGCTGGGAACAGACGCGAGTGCTATTTGCACTGTGTATGGCAATGGGAGCGCAATAGTGACTCTTCTTAGCAGAAAACAACTGTTGCTCGTAGGACCAGAAACTGCATGGGATTCAACTCCGTTTAGGACTGGGAAACAAACGCTAGCTCGCCTTGCAAGAAACACACTCTGCTTTTGAGAAAACAGCACTCTTCTACTCTCCTGTGTTTCCTATAGGGCCAGAACAGTGAGCTTGCTCAGAACAAAAGAACTGTGCTTCCTACACACACGGGGCATATCTAGTTCAACTCTGCTTAGGAAACTGACCAGAACAGTAGCTTCTCTTCAGTCCAATACACTGTACTTGCTGGGAACAGACGCGAGTGCTATTTGCACTGTGTATGGCAATGGGAGCGCAATAGTGACTCTTCTAAGCAGAAAACAACTCTTGCTCGTAGGACCAGAAACTGCATGGGATTCAACTCCGTTTAGGACTGGGAAACAAACGCTAGCTCTCCTTGCAAGAAACACACTCTGCTTTTGAGAAAACAGCACTCTTCTACTCTCCTGTGTTTCCTATAGGGCCAGAACAGTGAGCTTGCTCAGAACCAAAGAACTGTGCTTCCTACACACACGGGGCATATCTAGTTCAACTCTGCTTAGGAAACTGACAAGAACAGTAGCTTCTCTTCAGTCCAATACACTGTACTTGCTGGGAACAGACGCGAGTGCTATTTGCACTGTGTATGGCAATGGGAGCGCAATAGTGACTCTTCTTAGCAGAAAACAACTGTTGCTCGTAGGACCAGAAACTGCATGGGATTCAACTCCGTTTAGGACTGGGAAACAAACGCTAGCTCGCCTTGCAAGAAACACACTCTGCTTTTGAGAAAACAGCACTCTTCTACTCTCCTGTGTTTCCTATAGGGCCAGAACAGTGAGCTTGCTCAGAACAAAAGAACTGTGCTTCCTACACACACGGGGCATATCTAGTTCAACTCTGCTTAGGAAACTGACAAGAACAGTAGCTTCTCTTCAGTCCAATACACTGTACTTGCTGGGAACAGACGCGAGTGCTATTTGCACTGTGTATGGCAATGGGAGCGCAATAGTGACTCTTCTTAGCAGAAAACAACTCTTGCTCGTAGGACCAGAAACTGCATGGGATTCAACTCCGTTTAGGACTGGGAAACAAACGCTAGCTCGCCTTGCAAGAAACACACTCTGCTTTTGAGAAAACAGCACTCTTCTACTCTCCTGTGTTTCCTATAGGGCCAGAACAGTGAGCTTGCTCAGAACAAAAGAACTGTGCTTCCTACACACACGGGGCATATCTAGTTCAACTCTGCTTAGGAAACTGACCAGAACAGTAGCTTCTCTTCAGTCCAATACACTGTACTTGCTGGGAACAGACGCGAGTGCTATTTGCACTGTGTATGGCAATGGGAGCGCAATAGTGACTCTTCTTAGCAGAAAACAACTCTTGCTCGTAGGACCACAAACTGCATGGGATTCAACTCCGTTTAGGACTGGGAAACAAACGCTAGCTCGCCTTGCAAGAAACACACTCTGCTTTTGAGAAAACAGCACTCTTCTACTCTCCTGTGTTTCCTATAGGGCCAGAACAGTGAGCTTGCTCAGAACAAAAGAACTGTGCTTCCTACACACACGGGGCATATCTAGTTCAACTCTGCTTAGGAAACTGACAAGAACAGTAGCTTCTCTTCAGTCCAATACACTGTACTTGCTGGGAACAGACGCGAGTGCTATTTGCACTGTGTATGGCAATGGGAGCGCAATAGTGACTCTTCTTAGCAGAAAACAACTCTTGCTCGTAGGACCAGAAACTGCATGGGATTCAACTCCGTTTAGGACTGGGAAACAAACGCTAGCTCGCCTTGCAAGAAACACACTCTGCTTTTGAGAAAACAGCACTCTTCTACTCTCCTGTGTTTCCTATAGGGCCAGAACAGTGAGCTTGCTCAGAACAAAAGAACTGTGCTTCCTACACACACGGGGCATATCTAGTTCAACTCTGCTTAGGAAACTGACCAGAACAGTAGCTTCTCTTCAGTCCAATACACTGTACTTGCTGGGAACAGACGCGAGTGCTATTTGCACTGTGTATGGCAATGGGAGCGCAATAGTGACTCTTCTAAGCAGAAAACAACTCTTGCTCGTAGGACCACAAACTGCATGGGATTCAACTCCGTTTAGGACTGGGAAACAAACGCTAGCTCGCCTTGCAAGAAACACACTCTGCTTTTGAGAAAACAGCACTCTTCTACTCTCCTGTGTTTCCTATAGGGCCAGAACAGTGAGCTTGCTCAGAACAAAAGAACTGTGCTTCCTACACACACGGGGCATATCTAGTTCAACTCTGCTTAGGAAACTGACCAGAACAGTAGCTTCTCTTCAGTCCAATACACTGTACTTGCTGGGAACAGACGCGAGTGCTATTTGCACTGTGTATGGCAATGGGAGCGCAATAGTGACTCTTCTTAGCAGAAAACAACTCTTGCTCGTAGGACCACAAACTGCATGGGATTCAACTCCGTTTAGGACTGGGAAACAAACGCTAGCTCGTCTTGCAAGAAACACACTCTGCTTTTGAGAAAACAGCACTCTTCTACTCTCCTGTGTTTCCTATAGGGCCAGAACAGTGAGCTTGCTCAGAACAAAAGAACTGTGCTTCCTACACACACGGGGCATATCTAGTTCAACTCTGCTTAGGAAACTGACAAGAACAGTAGCTTCTCTTCAGTCCAATACACTGTACTTGCTGGGAACAGACGCGAGTGCTATTTGCACTGTGTATGGCAATGGGAGCGCAATAGTGACTCTTCTTAGCAGAAAACAACTCTTGCTCGTAGGACCAGAAACTGCATGGGATTCAACTCCGTTTAGGACTGGGAAACAAACGCTAGCTCGCCTTGCAAGAAACACACTCTGCTTTTGAGAAAACAGCACTCTTCTACTCTCCTGTGTTTCCTATAGGGCCAGAACAGTGAGCTTGCTCAGAACCAAAGAACTGTGCATCCTACACACACGGGGCATATCTAGTTCAACTCTGCTTAGGAAACTGACCAGAACAGTAGCTTCTCTTCAGTCCAATACACTGTACTTGCTGGGAACAGACGCGAGTGCTATTTGCACTGTGTATGGCAATGGGAGCGCAATAGTGACTCTTCTTAGCAGAAAACAACTCTTGCTCGTAGGACCAGAAACTGCATGGGATTCTACTCCGTTTAGGACTGGGAAACAAACGCTAGCTCGCCTTGCAAGAAACACACTCTGCTTTTGAGAAAACAGCACTCTTCTACTCTCCTGTGTTTCCTATAGGGCCAGAACAGTGAGCTTGCTCAGAACAAAAGAACTGTGCTTCCTACACACACGGGGCATATCTAGTTCAACTCTGCTTAGGAAACTGACCAGAACAGTAGCTTCTCTTCAGTCCAATACACTGTACTTGCTGGGAACAGACGCGAGTGCTATTTGCACTGTGTATGGCAATGGGAGCGTAATAGTGACTCTTCTTAGCAGAAAACAACTGTTGCTCGTAGGACCACAAACTGCATGGGATTCAACTCCGTTTAGGACTGGGAAACAAACGCTAGCTCGCCTTGCAAGAAACACACTCTGCTTTTGAGAAAACAGCACTCTTCTACTCTCCTGTGTTTCCTATAGGGCCAGAACAGTGAGCTTGCTCAGAACAAAAGAACTGTGCTTCCTACACACACGGGGCATATCTAGTTCAACTCTGCTTAGGAAACTGACAAGAACAGTAGCTTCTCTTCAGTCCAATACACTGTACTTGCTGGGAACAGACGCGAGTGCTATTTGCACTGTGTATGGCAATGGGAGCGCAATAGTGACTCTTCTTAGCAGAAAACAACTCTTGCTCGTAGGACCAGAAATTGCATGGGATTCAACTCCGTTTAGGACTGGGAAACAAACGCTAGCTCGCCTTGCAAGAAACACACTCTGCTTTTGAGAAAACAGCACTCTTCTACTCTCCTGTGTTTCCTATAGGGCCAGAACAGTGAGCTTGCTCAGAACAAAAGAACTGTGCTTCCTACACACACGGGCCATATCTAGTTCAACTCTGCTTAGGAAACTGACAAGAACAGTAGCTTCTCTTCAGTCCAATACACTGTACTTGCTGGGAACAGACGCGAGTGCTATTTGCACTGTGTATGGCAATGGGAGCGCAATAGTGACTCTTCTTAGCAGAAAACAACTCTTGCTCGTAGGACCACAAACTGCATGGGATTCAACTCCGTTTAGGACTGGGAAACAAACGCTAGCTCGCCTTGCAAGAAACACACTCTGCTTTTGAGAAAACAGCACTCTTCTACTCTCCTGTGTTTCCTATAGGGCCAGAACAGTGAGCTTGCTCAGAACCAAAGAACTGTGCTTCCTACACACACGGGGCATATCTAGTTCAACTCTGCTTAGGAAACTGACCAGAACAGTAGCTTCTCTTCAGTCCAATACACTGTACTTGCTGGGAACAGACGCGAGTGCTATTTGCACTGTGTATGGCAATGGGAGCGCAATAGTGACTCTTCTTAGCAGAAAACAACTCTTGCTCGTAGGACCAGAAACTGGATGGGATTCAACTCCGTTTAGGACTGGGAAACAAACGCTAGCTCGCCTTGCAAGAAACACACTCTGCTTTTGAGAAAACAGCACTCTTCTACTCTCCTGTGTTTCCTATAGGGCCAGAACAGTGAGCTTGCTCAGAACCAAAGAACTGTGCTTCCTACACACACGGGGCATATCTAGTTCAACTCTGCTTAGGAAACTGACCAGAACAGTAGCTTCTCTTCAGTCCAATACACTGTACTTGCTGGGAACAGACGCGAGTGCTATTTGCACTGTGTATGGCAATGGGAGCGCAATAGTGACTCTTCTTAGCAGAAAACAACTCTTGCTCGTAGGACCAGAAACTGCATGGGATTCAACTCCGTTTAGGACTGGGAAACAAACGCTAGCTCGCCTTGCAAGAAACACACTCTGCTTTTGAGAAAACAGCACTCTTCTACTCTCCTGTGTTTCCTGTAGGGCCAGAACAGTGAGCTTGATCAGAACAAAACAACTGTGCTTCCTACACACACGGGGCATATCTAGTTCAACTCTGCTTAGGAAACTGACCAGAACAGTAGCTTCTCTTCAGTCCAATACACTGTACTTGCTGGGAACAGACGCGAGTGCTATTTGCACTGTGTATGGCAATGGGAGCGCAATAGTGACTCTTCTTAGCAGAAAACAACTCTTGCTCGTAGGACCAGAAACTGCATGGGATTCAACTCCGTTTAGGACTGGGAAACAAACGCTAGCTCGCCTTGCAAGAAACACACTCTGCTTTTGAGAAAACAGCACTCTTCTACTCTCCTGTGTTTCCTATAGGGCCAGAACAGTGAGCTTGCTCAGAACAAAAGAACTGTGCTTCCTATACACACGGGGCATATCTAGTTCAACTCTGCTTAGGAAACTGACCAGAACAGTAGCTTCTCTTCAGTCCAATACACTGTACTTGCTGGGAACAGACGCGAGTGCTATTTGCACTGTGTATGGCAATGGGAGCGCAATAGTGACTCTTCTTAGCAGAAAACAACTCTTGCTCGTAGGACCACAAACTGCATGGGATTCAACTCCGTTTAGGACTGGGAAACAAACGCTAGCTCGTCTTGCAAGAAACACACTCTGCTTTTGAGAAAACAGCACTCTTCTACTCTCCTGTGTTTCCTATAGGGCCAGAACAGTGAGCTTGCTCAGAACAAAAGAACTGTGCTTCCTACACACACGGGGCATATCTAGTTCAACTCTGCTTAGGAAACTGACCAGAACAGTAGCTTCTCTTCAGTCCAATACACTGTACTTGCTGGGAACAGACGCGAGTGCTATTTGCACTGTGTATGGCAATGGGAGCGCAATAGTGACTCTTCTTAGCAGAAAACAACTGTTGCTCGTAGGACCAGAAACTGCATGGGATTCAACTCCGTTTAGGACTGGGAAACAAACGCTAGCTCGCCTTGCAAGAAACACACTCTGCTTTTGAGAAAACAGCACTCTTCTACTCTCCTGTGTTTCCTATAGGGCCAGAACAGTGAGCTTGCTCAGAACAAAAGAACTGTGCTTCCTACACACACGGGGCATATCTAGTTCAACTCTGCTTAGGAAACTGACCAGAACAGTAGCTTCTCTTCAGTCCAATACACTGTACTTGCTGGGAACAGACGCGAGTGCTATTTGCACTGTGTATGGCAATGGGAGCGCAATAGTGACTCTTCTTAGCAGAAAACAACTCTTGCTCGTAGGACCACAAACTGCATGGGATTCAACTCCGTTTAGGACTGGGAAACAAACGCTAGCTCGCCTTGCAAGAAACACACTCTGCTTTTGAGAAAACAGCACTCTTCTACTCTCCTGTGTTTCCTATAGGGCCAGAACAGTGAGCTTGCTCAGAACAAAAGAACTGTGCTTCCTACACACACGGGGCATATCTAGTTCAACTCTGCTTAGGAAACTGACCAGAACAGTAGCTTCTCTTCAGTCCAATACACTGTACTTGCTGGGAACAGACGCGAGTGCTATTTGCACTGTGTATGGCAATGGGAGCGCAATAGTGACTCTTCTTAGCAGAAAACAACTGTTGCTCGTAGGACCAGAAACTGCATGGGATTCAACTCCGTTTAGGACTGGGAAACAAACGCTAGCTCGCCTTGCAAGAAACACACTCTGCTTTTGAGAAAACAGCACTCTTCTACTCTCCTGTGTTTCCTATAGGGCCAGAACAGTGAGCTTGCTCAGAACAAAAGAACTGTGCTTCCTACACACACGGGGCATATCTAGTTCAACTCTGCTTAGGAAACTGACCAGAACAGTAGCTTCTCTTCAGTCCAATACACTGTACTTGCTGGGAACAGACGCGAGTGCTATTTGCACTGTGTATGGCAATGGGAGCGCAATAGTGACTCTTCTAAGCAGAAAACAACTCTTGCTCGTAGGACCAGAAACTGCATGGGATTCAACTCCGTTTAGGACTGGGAAACAAACGCTAGCTCTCCTTGCAAGAAACACACTCTGCTTTTGAGAAAACAGCACTCTTCTACTCTCCTGTGTTTCCTATAGGGCCAGAACAGTGAGCTTGCTCAGAACCAAAGAACTGTGCTTCCTACACACACGGGGCATATCTAGTTCAACTCTGCTTAGGAAACTGACAAGAACAGTAGCTTCTCTTCAGTCCAATACACTGTACTTGCTGGGAACAGACGCGAGTGCTATTTGCACTGTGTATGGCAATGGGAGCGCAATAGTGACTCTTCTTAGCAGAAAACAACTGTTGCTCGTAGGACCAGAAACTGCATGGGATTCAACTCCGTTTAGGACTGGGAAACAAACGCTAGCTCGCCTTGCAAGAAACACACTCTGCTTTTGAGAAAACAGCACTCTTCTACTCTCCTGTGTTTCCTATAGGGCCAGAACAGTGAGCTTGCTCAGAACAAAAGAACTGTGCTTCCTACACACACGGGGCATATCTAGTTCAACTCTGCTTAGGAAACTGACAAGAACAGTAGCTTCTCTTCAGTCCAATACACTGTACTTGCTGGGAACAGACGCGAGTGCTATTTGCACTGTGTATGGCAATGGGAGCGCAATAGTGACTCTTCTTAGCAGAAAACAACTCTTGCTCGTAGGACCAGAAACTGCATGGGATTCAACTCCGTTTAGGACTGGGAAACAAACGCTAGCTCGCCTTGCAAGAAACACACTCTGCTTTTGAGAAAACAGCACTCTTCTACTCTCCTGTGTTTCCTATAGGGCCAGAACAGTGAGCTTGCTCAGAACAAAAGAACTGTGCTTCCTACACACACGGGGCATATCTAGTTCAACTCTGCTTAGGAAACTGACCAGAACAGTAGCTTCTCTTCAGTCCAATACACTGTACTTGCTGGGAACAGACGCGAGTGCTATTTGCACTGTGTATGGCAATGGGAGCGCAATAGTGACTCTTCTTAGCAGAAAACAACTCTTGCTCGTAGGACCAGAAACTGCATGGGATTCAACTCCGTTTAGGACTGGGAAACAAACGCTAGCTCGCCTTGCAAGAAACACACTCTGCTTTTGAGAAAACAGCACTCTTCTACTCTCCTGTGTTTCCTATAGGGCCAGAACAGTGAGCTTGCTCAGAACAAAAGAACTGTGCTTCCTACACACACGGGGCATATCTAGTTCAACTCTGCTTAGGAAACTGACCAGAACAGTAGCTTCTCTTCAGTCCAATACACTGTACTTGCTGGGAACAGACGCGAGTGCTATTTGCACTGTGTATGGCAATGGGAGCGCAATAGTGACTCTTCTTAGCAGAAAACAACTCTTGCTCGTAGGACCAGAAACTGCATGGGATTCAACTCCGTTTAGGACTGGGAAACAAACGCTAGCTCGCCTTGCAAGAAACACACTCTGCTTTTGAGAAAACAGCACTCTTCTACTCTCCTGTGTTTCCTATAGGGCCAGAACAGTGAGCTTGCTCAGAACAAAAGAACTGTGCTTCCTACACACACGGGGCATATCTAGTTCAACTCTGCTTAGGAAACTGACAAGAACAGTAGCTTCTCTTCAGTCCAATACACTGTACTTGCTGGGAACAGACGCGAGTGCTATTTGCACTGTGTATGGCAATGGGAGCGCAATAGTGACTCTTCTTAGCAGAAAACAACTCTTGCTCGTAGGACCAGAAACTGCATGGGATTCAACTCCGTTTAGGACTGGGAAACAAACACTAGCTCGCCTTGCAAGAAACACACTCTGCTTTTGAGAAAACAGCACTCTTCTACTCTCCTGTGTTTCCTATAGGGCCAGAACAGTGAGCTTGCTCAGAACAAAAGAACTGTGCTTCCTACACACACGGGGCATATCTAGTTCAACTCTGCTTAGGAAACTGACCAGAACAGTAGCTTCTCTTCAGTCCAATACACTGTACTTGCTGGGAACAGACGCGAGTGCTATTTGCACTGTGTATGGCAATGGGAGCGCAATAGTGACTCTTCTAAGCAGAAAACAACTCTTGCTCGTAGGACCACAAACTGCATGGGATTCAACTCCGTTTAGGACTGGGAAACAAACGCTAGCTCGCCTTGCAAGAAACACACTCTGCTTTTGAGAAAACAGCACTCTTCTACTCTCCTGTGTTTCCTATAGGGCCAGAACAGTGAGCTTGCTCAGAACAAAAGAACTGTGCTTCCTACACACACGGGGCATATCTAGTTCAACTCTGCTTAGGAAACTGACCAGAACAGTAGCTTCTCTTCAGTCCAATACACTGTACTTGCTGGGAACAGACGCGAGTGCTATTTGCACTGTGTATGGCAATGGGAGCGCAATAGTGACTCTTCTTAGCAGAAAACAACTGTTGCTCGTAGGACCAGAAACTGCATGGGATTCAACTCCGTTTAGGACTGGGAAACAAACGCTAGCTCGTCTTGCAAGAAACACACTCTGCTTTTGAGAAAACAGCACTCTTCTACTCTCCTGTGTTTCCTATAGGGCCAGAACAGTGAGCTTGCTCAGAACAAAAGAACTGTGCTTCCTACACACACGGGGCATATCTAGTTCAACTCTGCTTAGGAAACTGACAAGAACAGTAGCTTCTCTTCAGTCCAATACACTGTACTTGCTGGGAACAGACGCGAGTGCTATTTGCACTGTGTATGGCAATGGGAGCGCAATAGTGACTCTTCTTAGCAGAAAACAACTCTTGCTCGTAGGACCAGAAACTGCATGGGATTCAACTCCGTTTAGGACTGGGAAACAAATGCTAGCTCGCCTTGCAAGAAACACACTCTGCTTTTGAGAAAACAGCACTCTTCTACTCTCCTGTGTTTCCTATAGGGCCAGAACAGTGAGCTTGCTCAGAACCAAAGAACTGTGCATCCTACACACACGGGGCATATCTAGTTCAACTCTGCTTAGGAAACTGACAAGAACAGTAGCTTCTCTTCAGTCCAATACACTGTACTTGCTGGGAACAGACGCGAGTGCTATTTGCACTGTGTATGGCAATGGGAGCGCAATAGTGACTCTTCTTAGCAGAAAACAACTCTTGCTCGTAGGACCAGAAACTGCATGGGATTCAACTCCGTTTAGGACTGGGAAACAAACACTAGCTCGCCTTGCAAGAAACACACTCTGCTTTTGAGAAAACAGCACTCTTCTACTCTCCTGTGTTTCCTATAGGGCCAGAACAGTGAGCTTGCTCAGAACAAAAGAACTGTGCTTCCTACACACACGGGGCATATCTAGTTCAACTCTGCTTAGGAAACTGACCAGAACAGTAGCTTCTCTTCAGTCCAATACACTGTACTTGCTGGGAACAGACGCGAGTGCTATTTGCACTGTGTATGGCAATGGGAGCGCAATAGTGACTCTTCTAAGCAGAAAACAACTCTTGCTCGTAGGACCACAAACTGCATGGGATTCAACTCCGTTTAGGACTGGGAAACAAACGCTAGCTCGCCTTGCAAGAAACACACTCTGCTTTTGAGAAAACAGCACTCTTCTACTCTCCTGTGTTTCCTATAGGGCCAGAACAGTGAGCTTGCTCAGAACAAAAGAACTGTGCTTCCTACACACACGGGGCATATCTAGTTCAACTCTGCTTAGGAAACTGACCAGAACAGTAGCTTCTCTTCAGTCCAATACACTGTACTTGCTGGGAACAGACGCGAGTGCTATTTGCACTGTGTATGGCAATGGGAGCGCAATAGTGACTCTTCTTAGCAGAAAACAACTGTTGCTCGTAGGACCAGAAACTGCATGGGATTCAACTCCGTTTAGGACTGGGAAACAAACGCTAGCTCGTCTTGCAAGAAACACACTCTGCTTTTGAGAAAACAGCACTCTTCTACTCTCCTGTGTTTCCTATAGGGCCAGAACAGTGAGCTTGCTCAGAACAAAAGAACTGTGCTTCCTACACACACGGGGCATATCTAGTTCAACTCTGCTTAGGAAACTGACAAGAACAGTAGCTTCTCTTCAGTCCAATACACTGTACTTGCTGGGAACAGACGCGAGTGCTATTTGCACTGTGTATGGCAATGGGAGCGCAATAGTGACTCTTCTTAGCAGAAAACAACTCTTGCTCGTAGGACCAGAAACTGCATGGGATTCAACTCCGTTTAGGACTGGGAAACAAATGCTAGCTCGCCTTGCAAGAAACACACTCTGCTTTTGAGAAAACAGCACTCTTCTACTCTCCTGTTTTTCCTATAGGGCCAGAACAGTGAGCTTGCTCAGAACCAAAGAACTGTGCATCCTACACACACGGGGCATATCTAGTTCAACTCTGCTTAGGAAACTGACCAGAACAGTAGCTTCTCTTCAGTCCAATACACTGTACTTGCTGGGAACAGACGCGAGTGCTATTTGCACTGTGTATGGCAATGGGAGCGCAATAGTGACTCTTCTTAGCAGAAAACAACTCTTGCTCGTAGGACCAGAAACTGCATGGGATTCTACTCCGTTTAGGACTGGGAAACAAACGCTAGCTCGCCTTGCAAGAAACACACTCTGCTTTTGAGAAAACAGCACTCTTCTACTCTCCTGTGTTTCCTATAGGGCCAGAACAGTGAGCTTGCTCAGAACAAAAGAACTGTGCTTCCTACACACACGGGGCATATCTAGTTCAACTCTGCTTAGGAAACTGACCAGAACAGTAGCTTCTCTTCAGTCCAATACACTGTACTTGCTGGGAACAGACGCGAGTGCTATTTGCACTGTGTATGGCAATGGGAGCGCAATAGTGACTCTTCTTAGCAGAAAACAACTGTTGCTCGTAGGACCACAAACTGCATGGGATTCAACTCCGTTTAGGACTGGGAAACAAACGCTAGCTCGCCTTGCAAGAAACACACTCTGCTTTTGAGAAAACAGCACTCTTCTACTCTCCTGTGTTTCCTATAGGGCCAGAACAGTGAGCTTGCTCAGAACAAAAGAACTGTGCTTCCTACACACACGGGGCATATCTAGTTCAACTCTGCTTAGGAAACTGACAAGAACAGTAGCTTCTCTTCAGTCCAATACACTGTACTTGCTGGGAACAGACGCGAGTGCTATTTGCACTGTGTATGGCAATGGGAGCGCAATAGTGACTCTTCTTAGCAGAAAACAACTCTTGCTCGTAGGACCAGAAATTGCATGGGATTCAACTCCGTTTAGGACTGGGAAACAAACGCTAGCTCGCCTTGCAAGAAACACACTCTGCTTTTGAGAAAACAGCACTCTTCTACTCTCCTGTGTTTCCTATAGGGCCAGAACAGTGAGCTTGCTCAGAACAAAAGAACTGTGCTTCCTACACACACGGGCCATATCTAGTTCAACTCTGCTTAGGAAACTGACAAGAACAGTAGCTTCTCTTCAGTCCAATACACTGTACTTGCTGGGAACAGACGCGAGTGCTATTTGCACTGTGTATGGCAATGGGAGCGCAATAGTGACTCTTCTTAGCAGAAAACAACTCTTGCTCGTAGGACCACAAACTGCATGGGATTCAACTCCGTTTAGGACTGGGAAACAAACGCTAGCTCGCCTTGCAAGAAACACACTCTGCTTTTGAGAAAACAGCACTCTTCTACTCTCCTGTGTTTCCTATAGGGCCAGAACAGTGAGCTTGCTCAGAACCAAAGAACTGTGCTTCCTACACACACGGGGCATATCTAGTTCAACTCTGCTTAGGAAACTGACCAGAACAGTAGCTTCTCTTCAGTCCAATACACTGTACTTGCTGGGAACAGACGCGAGTGCTATTTGCACTGTGTATGGCAATGGGAGCGCAATAGTGACTCTTCTTAGCAGAAAACAACTCTTGCTCGTAGGACCAGAAACTGGATGGGATTCAACTCCGTTTAGGACTGGGAAACAAACGCTAGCTCGCCTTGCAAGAAACACACTCTGCTTTTGAGAAAACAGCACTCTTCTACTCTCCTGTGTTTCCTATAGGGCCAGAACAGTGAGCTTGCTCAGAACCAAAGAACTGTGCTTCCTACACACACGGGGCATATCTAGTTCAACTCTGCTTAGGAAACTGACCAGAACAGTAGCTTCTCTTCAGTCCAATACACTGTACTTGCTGGGAACAGACGCGAGTGCTATTTGCACTGTGTATGGCAATGGGAGCGCAATAGTGACTCTTAGCAGAAAACAACTCTTGCTCGTAGGACCAGAAACTGCATGGGATTCAACTCCGTTTAGGACTGGGAAACAAACGCTAGCTCGCCTTGCAAGAAACACACTCTGCTTTTGAGAAAACAGCACTCTTCTACTCTCCTGTGTTTCCTATAGGGCCAGAACAGTGAGCTTGCTCAGAACAAAAGAACTGTGCTTCCTACACACACGGGGCATATCTAGTTCAACTCTGCTTAGGAAACTGACCAGAACAGTAGCTTCTCTTCAGTCCAATACACTGTACTTGCTGGGAACAGACGCGAGTGCTATTTGCACTGTGTATGGCAATGGGAGCACAATAGTGACTCTTCTTAGCAGAAAACAACTCTTGCTCGTAGGACCAGAAACTGCATGGGATTCTACTCCGTTTAGGACTGGGAAACAAACGCTAGCTCGCCTTGCAAGAAACACACTCTGCTTTTGAGAAAACAGCACTCTTCTACTCTCCTGTGTTTCCTATAGGGCCAGAACAGTGAGCTTGCTCAGAACAAAAGAACTGTGCTTCCTACACACACGGGGCATATCTAGTTCAACTCTGCTTAGGAAACTGACCAGAACAGTAGCTTCTCTTCAGTCCAATACACTGTACTTGCTGGGAACAGACGCGAGTGCTATTTGCACTGTGTATGGCAATGGGAGCGCAATAGTGACTCTTCTTAGCAGAAAACAACTGTTGCTCGTAGGACCACAAACTGCATGGGATTCAACTCCGTTTAGGACTGGGAAACAAACGCTAGCTCGCCTTGCAAGAAACACACTCTGCTTTTGAGAAAACAGCACTCTTCTACTCTCCTGTGTTTCCTATAGGGCCAGAACAGTGAGCTTGCTCAGAACAAAAGAACTGTGCTTCCTACACACACGGGGCATATCTAGTTCAACTCTGCTTAGGAAACTGACAAGAACAGTAGCTTCTCTTCAGTCCAATACACTGTACTTGCTGGGAACAGACGCGAGTGCTATTTGCACTGTGTATGGCAATGGGAGCGCAATAGTGACTCTTCTTAGCAGAAAACAACTCTTGCTCGTAGGACCAGAAATTGCATGGGATTCAACTCCGTTTAGGACTGGGAAACAAACGCTAGCTCGCCTTGCAAGAAACACACTCTGCTTTTGAGAAAACAGCACTCTTCTACTCTCCTGTGTTTCCTATAGGGCCAGAACAGTGAGCTTGCTCAGAACAAAAGAACTGTGCTTCCTACACACACGGGCCATATCTAGTTCAACTCTGCTTAGGAAACTGACAAGAACAGTAGCTTCTCTTCAGTCCAATACACTGTACTTGCTGGGAACAGACGCGAGTGCTATTTGCACTGTGTATGGCAATGGGAGCGCAATAGTGACTCTTCTTAGCAGAAAACAACTCTTGCTCGTAGGACCACAAACTGCATGGGATTCAACTCCGTTTAGGACTGGGAAACAAACGCTAGCTCGCCTTGCAAGAAACACACTCTGCTTTTGAGAAAACAGCACTCTTCTACTCTCCTGTGTTTCCTATAGGGCCAGAACAGTGAGCTTGCTCAGAACCAAAGAACTGTGCTTCCTACACACACGGGGCATATCTAGTTCAACTCTGCTTAGGAAACTGACCAGAACAGTAGCTTCTCTTCAGTCCAATACACTGTACTTGCTGGGAACAGACGCGAGTGCTATTTGCACTGTGTATGGCAATGGGAGCGCAATAGTGACTCTTCTTAGCAGAAAACAACTCTTGCTCGTAGGACCAGAAACTGGATGGGATTCAACTCCGTTTAGGACTGGGAAACAAACGCTAGCTCGCCTTGCAAGAAACACACTCTGCTTTTGAGAAAACAGCACTCTTCTACTCTCCTGTGTTTCCTATAGGGCCAGAACAGTGAGCTTGCTCAGAACCAAAGAACTGTGCTTCCTACACACACGGGGCATATCTAGTTCAACTCTGCTTAGGAAACTGACCAGAACAGTAGCTTCTCTTCAGTCCAATACACTGTACTTGCTGGGAACAGACGCGAGTGCTATTTGCACTGTGTATGGCAATGGGAGCGCAATAGTGACTCTTAGCAGAAAACAACTCTTGCTCGTAGGACCAGAAACTGCATGGGATTCAACTCCGTTTAGGACTGGGAAACAAACGCTAGCTCGCCTTGCAAGAAACACACTCTGCTTTTGAGAAAACAGCACTCTTCTACTCTCCTGTGTTTCCTATAGGGCCAGAACAGTGAGCTTGCTCAGAACAAAAGAACTGTGCTTCCTACACACACGGGGCATATCTAGTTCAACTCTGCTTAGGAAACTGACCAGAACAGTAGCTTCTCTTCAGTCCAATACACTGTACTTGCTGGGAACAGACGCGAGTGCTATTTGCACTGTGTATGGCAATGGGAGCGCAATAGTGACTCTTCTTAGCAGAAAACAACTCTTGCTCGTAGGACCAGAAACTGCATGGGATTCAACTCCGTTTAGGACTGGGAAACAAACGCTAGCTCGCCTTGCAAGAAACACACTCTGCTTTTGAGAAAACAGCACTCTTCTACTCTCCTGTGTTTCCTGTAGGGCCAGAACAGTGAGCTTGATCAGAACAAAACAACTGTGCTTCCTACACACACGGGGCATATCTAGTTCAACTCTGCTTAGGAAACTGACCAGAACAGTAGCTTCTCTTCAGTCCAATACACTGTACTTGCTGGGAACAGACGCGAGTGCTATTTGCACTGTGTATGGCAATGGGAGCGCAATAGTGACTCTTCTTAGCAGAAAACAACTCTTGCTCGTAGGACCAGAAACTGCATGGGATTCAACTCCGTTTAGGACTGGGAAACAAACGCTAGCTCGCCTTGCAAGAAACACACTCTGCTTTTGAGAAAACAGCACTCTTCTACTCTCCTGTGTTTCCTATAGGGCCAGAACAGTGAGCTTGCTCAGAACAAAAGAACTGTGCTTCCTATACACACGGGGCATATCTAGTTCAACTCTGCTTAGGAAACTGACCAGAACAGTAGCTTCTCTTCAGTCCAATACACTGTACTTGCTGGGAACAGACGCGAGTGCTATTTGCACTGTGTATGGCAATGGGAGCGCAATAGTGACTCTTCTTAGCAGAAAACAACTCTTGCTCGTAGGACCACAAACTGCATGGGATTCAACTCCGTTTAGGACTGGGAAACAAACGCTAGCTCGTCTTGCAAGAAACACACTCTGCTTTTGAGAAAACAGCACTCTTCTACTCTCCTGTGTTTCCTATAGGGCCAGAACAGTGAGCTTGCTCAGAACAAAAGAACTGTGCTTCCTACACACACGGGGCATATCTAGTTCAACTCTGCTTAGGAAACTGACAAGAACAGTAGCTTCTCTTCAGTCCAATACACTGTACTTGCTGGGAACAGACGCGAGTGCTATTTGCACTGTGTATGGCAATGGGAGTGCAATAGTGACTCTTCTTAGCAGAAAACAACTCTTGCTCGTAGGACCAGAAACTGCATGGGATTCTACTCCGTTTAGGTCTGGGAAACAAACGCTAGCTCGCCTTGCAAGAAACACACTCTGCTTTTGAGAAAACAGCACTCTTCTACTCTCCTGTGTTTCCTATAGGGCCAGAACAGTGAGCTTGCTCAGAACAAAAGAACTGTGCTTCCTACACACACGGGGCATATCTAGTTCAACTCTGCTTAGGAAACTGACCAGAACAGTAGCTTCTCTTCAGTCCAATACACTGTACTTGCTGGGAACAGACGCGAGTGCTATTTGCACTGTGTATGGCAATGGGAGCGCAATAGTGACTCTTCTAAGCAGAAAACAACTCTTGCTCGTAGGACCAGAAACTGCATGGGATTCAACTCCGTTTAGGACTGGGAAAAAAACGCTAGCTCGCCTTGCAAGAAACACACTCTGCTTTTGAGAAAACAGCACTCTTTTACTCTCCTGTGTTTCCTATAGGGCCAGAACAGTGAGCTTGCTCAGAACAAAAGAACTGTGCTTCCTACACACACGGGGCATATCTAGTTCAACTCTGCTTAGGAAACTGACCAGAACAGTAGCTTCTCTTCAGTCCAATACACTGTACTTGCTGGGAACAGACGCGAGTGCTATTTGCACTGTGTATGGCAATGGGAGCGCAATAGTGACTCTTCTTAGCAGAAAACAACTCTTGCTCGTAGGACCAGAAACTGCATGGGATTCAACTCCGTTTAGGACTGGGAAACAAATGCTAGCTCGCCTTGCAAGAAACACACTCTGCTTTTGAGAAAACAGCACTCTTCTACTCTCCTGTGTTTCCTATAGGGCCAGAACAGTGAGCTTGCTCAGAACAAAAAAACTGTGCTTCCTACACACACGGGGCATATCTAGTTCAACTCTGCTTAGGAAACTGACCAGAACAGTAGCTTCTCTTCAGTCCAATACACTGTACTTGCTGGGAACAGACGCGAGTGCTATTTGCACTGTGTATGGCAATGGGAGCGCAATAGTGACTCTTCTTAGCAGAAAACAACTCTTGCTCGTAGGACCAGAATCTGCACGGGATTCAACTCCGTTTAGGACTGGGAAACAAACGCTAGCTCGCCTTGCAAGAAACACACTCTGCTTTTGAGAAAACAGCACTCTTCTACTCTCCTGTGTTTCCTATAGGGCCAGAACAGTGAGCTTGCTCAGAACAAAAGAACTGTGCTTCCTACACACACGGGGCATATCTAGTTCAACTCTGCTTAGGAAACTGACCAGAACAGTAGCTTCTCTTCAGTCCAATACACTGTACTTGCTGGGAACAGACGCGAGTGCTATTTGCACTGTGTATGGCAATGGGAGTGCAATAGTGACTCTTCTTAGCAGAAAACAACTCTTGCTCGTAGGACCAGAAACTGCATGGGATTCTACTCCGTTTAGGTCTGGGAAACAAACGCTAGCTCGCCTTGCAAGAAACACACTCTGCTTTTGAGAAAACAGCACTCTTCTACTCTCCTGTGTTTCCTATAGGGCCAGAACAGTGAGCTTGCTCAGAACAAAAGAACTGTGCTTCCTACACACACGGGGCATATCTAGTTCAACTCTGCTTAGGAAACTGACCAGAACAGTAGCTTCTCTTCAGTCCAATACACTGTACTTGCTGGGAACAGACGCGAGTGCTATTTGCACTGTGTATGGCAATGGGAGCGCAATAGTGACTCTTCTAAGCAGAAAACAACTCTTGCTCGTAGGACCAGAAACTGCATGGGATTCAACTCCGTTTAGGACTGGGAAACAAACGCTAGCTCGCCTTGCAAGAAACACACTCTGCTTTTGAGAAAACAGCACTCTTCTACTCTCCTGTGTTTCCTATAGGGCCAGAACAGTGAGCTTGCTCAGAACAAAAGAACTGTGCTTCCTACACACACGGGGCATATCTAGTTCAACTCTGCTTAGGAAACTGACCAGAACAGTAGCTTCTCTTCAGTCCAATACACTGTACTTGCTGGGAACAGATGCGAGTGCTATTTGCACTGTGTATGGCAATGGGAGCGCAATAGTGACTCTTCTTAGCAGAAAACAACTCTTGCTCGTAGGACCAGAAACTGCATGGGATTCAACTCCGTTTAGGACTGGGAAACAAACGCTAGCTCGCCTTGCAAGAAACACACTCTGCTTTTGAGAAAACAGCACTCTTCTACTCTCCTGTGTTTCCTATAGGGCCAGAACAGTGAGCTTGCTCAGAACAAAAGAACTGTGCTTCCTACACACACGGGGCATATCTAGTTCAACTCTGCTTAGGAAACTGACCAGAACAGTAGCTTCTCTTCAGTCCAATACACTGTACTTGCTGGGAACAGACGCGAGTGCTATTTGCACTGTGTATGGCAATGGGAGCGCAATAGTGACTCTTCTAAGCAGAAAACAACTCTTGCTCGTAGGACCAGAAACTGCATGGGATTCAACTCCGTTTAGGACTGGGAAAAAAACGCTAGCTCGCCTTGCAAGAAACACACTCTGCTTTTGAGAAAACAGCACTCTTTTACTCTCCTGTGTTTCCTATAGGGCCAGAACAGTGAGCTTGCTCAGAACAAAAGAACTGTGCTTCCTACAC